>NC_074665.1:100061195-100138175 GCF_029448725.1 Salvelinus fontinalis | reverse complement strand
GGGCCAGGGTGTACATGCACATTTCCAGATATCATCAACAGTAGATGGGTCAGGGTGTACATGCACATTTCCAGATATCATCAACAGTAGATGGGCCAGGGTGTACATGCACATTTCCAGATATCATCAACAGTAGATGGGCCAGAATGTACATGCACATTTCCAGACATCATCAACAGTAATACAATCAAGACACAGCACAGGACAGGGAGAGCTCTGCAGTGCTGATTTATGACATTTGAATGTGCATCAGATGGCAACAAGATCATATTGTACAGCAATTTCATCAGGTAACATGAATACAAAGCCGATGAGAGGTAGTTAGAATAGAATAGGAGGCCAAGAGTCCATGTAACCAATAGAGAGTCACTGTCCCGAGTGTGGGAACAAACAGTCTGTCCCACGGTTGGGTAAACAAGAAAGTTCATACTCAACAAAGCATGCAGGTGTCATGAGGCAAATAGCAAAATAGCATAATGCACAAGAAATAAAATATATAACGACTTGGGGCTAGCCATTCTATGTTCAGAGACACTCGCCCCAACAGTGCCTGTGTGGAGGAGGCGAGTGAAAGCTCGGGAGAGAGGGGGGAGTGTGGTGGGTGTACCTGTACCAGACAGGGGGAGACAGGCCAGGGCAGATGGTGAACAGAGAGGGGGGAGTGTGGTGGGTGTACCTGTACCAGACAGGGGGAGACAGGCCAGGGCAGATGGTGAACAGAGAGGAGGGAGTGTGGTGGGTGTACCTGTACCAGACAGGGGGAGACAGGCCAGGGCAGATGGTGAACAGAGAGGAGGGAGTGTGGTGGGTGTACCTGTACCAGACAGGGGGAGACAGGCCAGGGCAGATGGTGAACAGAGAGGAGGGAGTGTGGTGGGTGTACCTGTACCAGACAGGGGGAGACAGGCCAGGGCAGATGGTGAACAGAGAGGAGGGAGTGTGGTGGGTGTACCTGTACCAGACAGGGGGAGACAGGCCAGGGCAGGTGGAATCCAAGCAGCAGTGCAGCAGGCAACGGGAGTTATTATTTATTAAACTTTCTTGACTGAACTTTACTCACTCAGTGTTGTTGCGGATGGTATTTCCAGGTTCTGTGTTTCTTCTGCAGCTTTTGGTTTGTTATACTTTTTTTTCTTGATAGTCCTGGATAGTAATAGTCCATTCAGGCAATTCTGTCCAAAATCAAGGTTTTAGGTATGGAATTGTGATTTGGATTGAAGGTTTTATGTTGAGGTTAGTATCCTGTATAAGTCCTTGCAAAAAAATGCAAGCTTATCTACATTCTATATTTTTGGAGGTGAACTCAAGAGCCCATGCTCTTGGTGTGTCTCTCTATACCACGGCCGTCAGCCAGTCTTGATGTTCTTGAACAGGATGTGTTGAGGGTGTAAAGGCCCACTAGACTTTAGAGACTCCCCCTTGGACACCATTGATGTGTCTAATTGACTATATGTATGTGTTTATCTGTAGAAATACTGACTTCTCAGCTGGGTAAGTATTAAGGCTTTGTTACCTACTGTATATGATGGCTTCTAGTACATCAATTATACATAGAAAACATTTTAAATGTATGTGCACAATTATGAAAAACTGGTATATTTTAATAATTCATATTGGTTAAAAATAATGTATCCACAGATTTCGTGAACACAAACTGGAGTCCAGGTAAAGGGAAACACAGATTTCTAATATCATGAAATAACTTTTTCTGGGAATGTTGTTTGCAGTTATAGTATGATAGATGATGGAAGATATTCTTATTACAGGGTTCTAAACTATAGATTCAGTATATGCTGGCTTCCAGTACATCAATAATTAATTGAAAATATTTAAACATTTGTGTACAGTGATGAAAAAACTGTATATCTTAATGATTAATATTGGTTAAATTATTTATCCACAGATTTAGTCAACACAAACTTGAGGAGTCCAGGTAAAGGAAAAACTTCTAATATTTTGAAATAACTTTTTCTTGGAATGTTGTTTGCAGGAAAAGTATAGATAACTATAGTATTACATATCAGTCTGGATGTGTGTTTGGCCTTACATGTTACTGAAGTTACATTATCATCAATCTCTCACCATATGTCAAGATCAGAGTTAAAGTTATTATTGGTCTGCGTAGTTTGAGGTCCGGATTGAACAACACAAGGTAACACTTACAGTAGTTTGTGATATCCATCAGTATGTTGTTCATTTTCATAACCAACAGACTCTAACTCTATATTTCAGATTTTGAAACCATCAGAAGACATGCAGGTGTGTTTTATACTATGTGACTCTAGCTGTATTTTAGGGAGGAATAGTGTCCTCACTGTCCTGTTGATCTGGTCCAAACTCATCAATAGTCTACAAGCCAGAGTATTAGCCTGACATAACTATCATGTATTTACTGTGATCACCAGCCTACAAGCCAGGTTATTTCTATTTTCTATAACTATCATGTATGTACTTTGATAACATTGTGTTTACCATAGTGTATTTTACCCACAAATGTTGATGTCATTGTGTTTACCATAGTGTATTTTACCCACAAATGTTGATGTCATTGTGTTTACCATAGTGTATTTTACCCACAAATGTTGATGTCATTGTGTTTACCATAGTGTATTTTACCTACAAATGTTGATGTCATTGTGTTTACCATAGTGTATTATACCACTGATGATGATGTCATGATGTCATTGTGTTTACCATAGTGTATTATACCACTGATGATGATGTCATTGTGTTTACCATAGTGTATTATACCACTGATAATGATGTCATTATGTCATTTCAACTAACATCAAGGCGGTGGCCCGTTCCTGTAGGTTCATGCTCTACAACATCCGCAGAGTACGACCCTGCCTCACACAGGAAGCGGCGCAGGTCCTAATCCAGGCACTTGTCATCTCCCGTCTGGATTACTGCAACTCGCTGTTGGCTGGGCTCCCTGCCTGTGCTATTAAACCCCTACAACTCATCCAGAACGCCGCAGCCCGTCTGGTGTTCAACCTTCCCAAGTTCTCTCACGTCACCCCGCTCCTCCGCTCTCTCCACTGGCTTCCAGTTGAAGCTCGCATCCGCTACAAGACCATGTTGCTTGCCTACGGAGCTGTGAGGGGAACGGCACCTCCGTACCTTCAGGCTCTGATCAGGCCCTACACCCAAACAAGGGCACTGCGTTCATCCACCTCTGGCCTGCTCGCCTCCCTACCTCTGAGGAAGTACAGCTCCCGCTCAGCCCAGTCAAAACTGTTCGCTGCTCTGGCACCCCAATGGTGGAACAAACTCCCTCACGACGCCAGGACAGCGGAGTCAATCACCACCTTCCGGAGACACCTGAAACCCCACCTCTTTAAGGAATACCTAGGATAGGATAAAGTAATCCTTCTGACCCCCCCCCCCCCTTAAAAGATTTAGATGCACTATTGTAAAGTGGTTGTTCCACTGGATATCTTAAGGTGAATGCACCAATTTGTAAGTCGCTCTGGATAAGAGCGTCTGCTAAATGACGTAAATGTAAATGTCATTGTGTTTACCATAGTGTATTATGCCACTGATGTTGATGTAATGATGTCATTGTGTTTACCATAGTGTATTATACCCACTGATGATGATGTCATTGTGTTTACAATAGTGTATTATAACCACTAAGGTTGATGTCATGATGTCATTGTGTTTACCATAGTGTTTTATACCGCTGACGTTGATGTCATGATGTCATTGTTTTTACCATAGTGTATTATACCACTGATGTTGATGTCATTGTGTTTACCCTAGTTTATTATATCACTGATGTTGATGTCATGATGTCATTGTGTTTACCGTAGTGTATTATACCACTGATGTTGATGTCATTGTGTTTACCCTAGTTTATTATATCACTGATGTTGATGTCATGATGTCATTGTGTTTACCGTAGTGTATTATACCACTGATGTTGATGTCATTGTGTTTACCCTAGTTTATTATATCACTGATGTTGATGTCATGATGTCATTGTGTTTACCATAGTGTATTATACCACTGATGTTGATGTCATTGTGTTTACCATAGTGTATTATACCACTGATGTTGATGTCATTGTGTTTACCATAGTGTATTATACCACTGATGATGATGTCATTGTGTTTACCATAGTTTATTATATCACTGATGTTGATGTCATGATGTCATTGTGTTTACCATAGTGTATTATACCACTGATGTTGATGTCATTGTGTTTACCATAGTGTATTATATCACTGATGTTGATGTCATTGTGTTTACCATAGTGTATTATATCACTGATGTTGATGTCATTGTGTTTACCATAGTGTATTATACCACTGATGTTGATGTCATTGTGTTTACCATAGTGTATTATACCACTGATGATGATGTCATTGTGTTTACCATAGTGTATTATACCACTGATGTTGATGTCATTGTGTTTACCATAGTGTATTATACCACTGATGTTGATGTCATTGTGTTTACCATAGTGTATTATACCACTGATGTTGATGTCATTGTGTTTACCGTAGTGTATTATACCACTGATGTTGATGTCATGATGTCATTGTGTTTACCATAGTGTATTATACCACTGATGTTGATGTCATTGTGTTTACCATAGTGTATTATACCACTGATGTTGATGTCATTGTGTTTACCGTAGTGTATTATACCACTGATGTTGATGTCGTGATGTCATTGTGTTTACCGTAGTGTATGTTTCTTTCCACAGTGGATGTGACTCTAGACCCTGATACTGCATCTCCCTGGGTCACCCTCTCTGAGGATAAGAAACAAGTGAGACATGGAGACACACGACAGAATGTCCCTGACAACCCAGAGAGGTTTGATAATACTGCCTGTGTCCTGGGAAAGGAGGGCTTCTCATCAGGGAGTATCTACTATGAGATGCAGGTGAAGGGGAAGACTTGGTGGAAGTTAGGAGTGGTCAGAGAGTCCATCAACAAGAAGGGGAGGATCACACTGAGTCCTGATGATGGATACTGGACTGTATGGCTGTGGAATGGAGAGTACAAAGCTGCTACTACCCCCCATGTCACCCTCTCCCTGAGAGAGAAGCCCCAGAAGGTGGGGGTGTTTGTGGATTATGAGAAGGGACAGGTCTCCTTCTACAATGTGGAGGCAAGGTGTCATATCTACTCTTTCACTGGCTGCACCTTCACTGAGAAACTCTATCCATTCTTCAACCCTGGTGGTTCAGATAGTATTTCACTGGTCATCTGTCCTGTAGATGTCACTGACCGACTGTTTTAAAACAAACAAGGCAGGTATAAACAGTTAGTAAAAGCATGTAATAGGAGAGAGTTCATGTACGTGAGTTCTCAGATTTCCTGTCAATCTTTTGTTTATTGGATAGGACAGAGAAGTAAAGAGTAAAGGTAGGAATGTTGAAAGAGCAATGGGTTGGACCTGAACCTATTCTGGTACTGGACCATCCCAAACCACTGATTTCTTTGTTTAGGCCAGGCACCACAGGGTTATATGGATTTTTTTCTTCTTTACTCTCATTAGACTGAAACTTTGCCAGTTGAAAGTATACATAAATACCATATATTATTGTATTACAAGCTTTATTTATTTTAAAATTTAAATATGCAAATTAGTCAAACCGTCCTTAAATATGCGCTAACTTGCATATTACGAGAATCTGTTTTTCAACACATTGCTTCAAGGCAGAATGTTTTTGTTTTATTGTGATAAGACACTCAATGGTCAGACTTTTACAGATCAGTTTATCCAAATATTTTCATTTCATGGAATTATTTAAAAAAATATATATACATGTATGATGGATGCATATTTTGCATATATTTACACATAAAATTACACTTCAAATCAAAACGACACAAGATATAAAAAAAAAGCCTCTGTAAAAGTCTGCCTATATGACCTAAGAACCTGTGTGTGGAATAATGAGAATGTACATCCTTTGAAGACTGAGAAAAATGAATTGGTGCACCGGGAACATGTCGCTTTGAGAAAATGGCCGATAAAGATAGGCTAATGCAATTAAAATGTCCTTTCCATAAATATGACCATTTTTGTCAGATGAATTAAACTCTTATTCATATATCACTTCAAAACTGACAAATAAGGGCCTCCCGGGTGGTGCACCAGAGATTCTGGGTTCGAGCCCAGGCTCTGTCGCGACCGGGAGGCCCACGTGGCGGCACACAATTGGCCCAGCGTCGTCCAGGTTGAGGAAGGTTATTCTTGTCTCATCGTGCACTAGTGACTTCTGTGGCAGTGCACGCTGACCAGGTCGCCAGGTGTACAGTGTTTCCTCTGACACATTGGTGCGGCTGGCTTCCGGGTTGGATGTGCATTGTGTCAAGAAGCAGTGCGGCTTGGTTGGGTTGTGTTTCGGAGGACGCATGGCTCTTGACCTTCGCCTCTCCCGAGTCCGTACGGGAGTTGTAGCGATGAGACAAGACAGTAACTACCAATTGGATACCACGAAATTGGGGGGAAAAAAGGGGTGGAAAAAAACAACTGACAAATAAACATCAAATATACCTTTTACAAATACATTAGCACGTTTAATAAATTTGTATCAAGCAATAGAGCATATGCTTTGAATACTGGTCTGTTGGGCAAATATGTAGTTTTGGGCAAATTCTCATATCACTTTGCTCAATTTGTCACATGATTTTGTATGGCTGATGAAATGTGCAGAATATTAATCAGCTATGCCTGCGCCATATGTAAAGCCCTCTTTGAGTTGTAGCTGGTGACGCTTTACTTGTTTGACTGTGTCGTGGGACCTGCTCCTACCCTTGACACACTCCATTGAAGCAATCAGTTCTCACAACTCCTCTCTGATTGTATTCCATTCCATAGAGAATGTCTTGATCTACTTGAAATAAGGTCTGTGTTTCGTGGAGGCTTAAACCGCCTCGACGTTTTGATACCCGTGTAAATCTCACTAGGATAAGGTAACGTTTGTCAACATATTTTCATAAATCCACAAAAAAATGATCTTCGCTTATATTTAGCCAATATTGATCAGAGTTACCTTGTCCTATGGATATCTACACAGTTATAAAATTGGCACGGTGGTGTAAGCCTACACGAAACACAGACCTTATTTTAAGTGAATCTAAAAATATCCTATGGAATAAATGAAGGAACCGCTTTTCAGATTTTGCTAGGTGTCATGGGAATTATGACTCGCACTTTGGTCGTCAATTCTTAACATGCCCATTATTAAAATAGGATTTCCTGCATATAGAAATGACAGTTTTTGTTTTCAACATTCATCACAGGTAACTTAAACTCTATTTTTATTCAAACAGTTGAGAGTATTTGTCTCCTAAGCAGACTCTTCAGTATCATTGTCACTTCAGAGCTGTGTGTGTGTGTGTATTTATGTATTATATTAAGTTAAAATAAAAGTGTTCATTGTTCATTCAGTATTGTTGCAATTGTCATTATTACAAAAATGTGTGTGTGTGTATGATATATATATACATTTTTTTTATTTTTATAAATCGGCTGATTAATCGGTATTGGCTTTTTTTGTCCTCTAATAATTGGTATCGGTGTTGAAAAATCATAATCGGTCAACCTCTAGTTTTGGGGCATCACGACCATATTACAGAGTTCAGACATTCATTTGCATTCTGGGTTCCTCCGTGCTACATTCTTTTGAGGACGTTATCATTTGACATCCTATGATACCATTTTCTGTGCAACCTCTCCATACATTTTTTAATAGCCTCCAAGGTTTTTGTGAGAGGGTGGGGCTTCGCCATTTTATGTGGCTCGCTGGTGCCAGCACCAATGCACACACCTATCCCGTAGTTGGAAGTGAATCCTCTCTTGTGCCAAGTGCCATCGAAGGATACATTAATGTCTATGATGGCATCCTCATCCTCCTTCAGTAACTCTGCTATGTCTGGGTCTATATCTGCGTATGCTCTTCTAATTATCATTGCAGCGCTCTCCATTGACTGTAGTCCTCTCTGAATCTCTGCAACTAAATTGGGGGGAAAAGCACTTATGTCTGTGGACATTATAGTAATAACTGCAGGACTAAATATCAGCATGTTACCCTATGTAAATATTAGCATATCATCATGTATTTCCTTTATGTAAAGATAATTTCTCACTAATCACATTAGGTTACAGCCCTATGACACTGTAGGCCTATATAACAGTCTCATTGTACAGTTGTTTTCCTATTACTTTGTTTTGTTAACTGTGAATACATTTGCTGAAGCAAGGAAATAAATATTATTTATACACAGCAAGTCACCTGGCAATAATGGGCTACTTTCCTACTCTCCCTTTTTATTTACATCATTCTCCTGTCATGTCTCTGATATGAGCTGAGACACAAGGAAGGAATCCCTAAGACTTTGCTTATTTCCTTTAGAGCTGCATAACCAAGTTCAAGTTGTGGGCTAGAAGAACCATCCTCACATTTATATCAAATGCCGTATCTCCCCTGGAGCACTCCTGCATCCTGGAGGAAGTGTAAACACTCCTAAATGCATCACGATCACCTTCACAGTCTTCACATTCTATCATGACATGACAGAATCACTGGTTGGTGAAGACTATGGTGATTGTCAGTCCAGTGTTTAGACACTTAGGGCAAATCAAATCATGTACAAGTTGGTTTATTTGAGACATGTGGAATAAAAGCCACTGTTGGCTGGCTGCTGTCTGGTTGATCGCTGCTAGTTGTCATCTTCATCTCAACTAATTTGCGTCCCACGCGCTGCTGCGGGCTCCCTCCTTTTCCTGCTCTACCTGTACTGCCACTGCCTCGATCGGCGAATCAGGCAAAAAAAAAATCATTCACAGCTTTTCTCAAATTGGCTAACTGAGATCGCCTATTTTTATTCACATACTGTAGGTATATTCTTCGAGATTTACAAATTTTGTCTCTACGTTTTCTTCGCGGGGGATATTTTCTAACAAGGAAGTGCTACGCAGCACGTGAGGCATTTTAACCAGTCAGGTTGCTGGAAAGAGCCTGTAAATGCCAGTAACCAATCGGATGTCAGTAAAATACTAATATTTGAACACGAAGCACTACGTCTACAAAGAATATAGCCACGTGTGGACTAGCTAACGTTATGCTCCGGAAAACAAGCTTTTCTATTTTTATGAATCAACATGGAGTTGTAAAAATAGCGGTTGAAGTTCTATATTTAACATGCTATCAAGAACGACATTTATGCTAGGTGTAGTTGACGGAGTTGGGATAAAATTATACAAATAAAGTATTTATATACATTATTGACGATTTATTTGTACATTTTATGAAAGTATGGAAGTTATAGTTGCAAAATATCAAAAAATCGGAAAACTTACAGATGGAAGCAAAATCACAATTGTGTGGCTGGCCTTAATGTTTGACTAATCTTTGACGTGCCTTTCACCCATCACTTGGACTGTTATTTGTATTTGTATTTATTATGGATCCCCCAGCTACTCTTCCTGGGGTCCAGCAAAATTAAGGCAGTTTATACAATTTTTAAACATTACAATACATTCACAGATTTCACAACACACTGTGTGCCCTCAGGCCCCTGCTCCACTACTACCACATATCTACAGTATTAAATCCATGTGTATGTATAGTGCGTATGTTATCGTTTGTGTGTGTGTGTGTATGCATGTGTCTGTGCCAAAGTTTGTGTTGCTTCACAGTCGCTGCTGTTCCATAAGGTGTTTTTTAATCTGTTTTTTAAATCTAATTTTACTGCTTGCGTCAGCATTCTGTTTCTTTTTTATCCTGAAACACTCCCCAGCCCTTAATGATTACAAGCAAACCCATAACATGATGCAAGCCACCCCTATGCTTGAAAATACGGAGAGTGGTACTCAGTAATGTGTTATATTGGATTTGCCCCAGACATAATACTTTGTATTCGGGACAAAAAGTTAATGTCTTTGCCACATTTTTGCAGTATTACTTTATTGCCTTGTTGCAAACATTCTGTAACTGTTTTAAAGTCACCATTGGCCTCATGGTGATTTCCTCTCCCACAACTGAGTTAGGAAGGACGCCTGTATCTTTGTAGTGAATGGGTGTATTGATACACCATCCAAAGTGTCATTAATAAATTCCCGATGCTCAAAGGGATATTCAAAGCCTAGTTAAAGAAATAAAAAAATACTAATCTACAAAGTGCCCATTTGCGAGATATTGGAAAACCTTCCTGCTCTTTGTGGTTGAATCTGTGTTTGAAATTCACTGCTCGACTGAGGGACCTTACAGATAATTGTGTGTGGGGTACTGTCATGACCTTCGTAACAACATTCGGACCAAAGCGCAGCGTGAAATCGGTTCGACATATTATTTGAAGTGAACCGCACAAAAAACAATAAAGAATACACGAAACGTGACGTTCTGGAGTGCTCACGGGCAACAACACAAAAACAAGATCCCACAAAAAAACAGTGGGGAAATGGCTGCCTAAATATGATCCCCAATCAGAGACAACGCTAAACAGCTGCCTCTGATTGGGAACCATACCAGGCCAACATAGAAATAAAACAACCTAGATTACCCACCCTAGTCACACCCCGACCTAACCAAAATAGAGAATAAAAAGGCTCTCTATGGTCAGGGCGTGACAGGTACAGAGATGAGGTAGTCATTCAAAAATCATGTTAAACACTATTATTGCACACAGAGTGAGTCCATGAGACTAATTATGTGACTTGTTAAGCACATTTTCTAATTTATGTAGTCTTGCCATAACAAAGGGGTTGAATACGTATTGACTCAAGACATTTCAGCTTTTCATTTTTTATTAATTTGTAAAAATGTTGAAAACATAATTCCACTTTAAAATTATGGGGTATTGTGTGTAGGCCAGTGACAAAAAAATCTGAATTTAATCCATTTTAAATTGACGCTGTAACGCAACAAAATTCTGAAGGCCATATATAGGGGGGAAATTGTCATTACACCTAGAATTCAAATATAGTGCATCATTATATACACTATCATTTGACATTTGATTCCAAAAAAGTATGAATGGTTCACACACAAACTGTACTTTTTTGTTTCCCATGATGAAATCGGGAAGGGGACTGTGAATCGGTCTCTATCTGTATGATCGTACGTTGTTACACGTGATATCTCATTAAAATAAATAAAGACAGTCGTACACTCTCTATATATTAACTCCCAGTAATTTATTGGGTAAAATACCAGGTTTCGGCATCACTGTGCCTTCTTCAGGGTCACGTGATATCTCAGACAGCACTGGCCCGATTTTGACAAATCTTGGTCTTGCCATAGAGATCCTGCATTTACAAAATTACACTGATTAGCCCAAGGCGGGAGCTATAAAAATGCAATATCGCAATTGGGCACTGCATTTGGGGGCCCGTGGGGGCCTGCCATATGAGCTGTTTTCGAATACAGTTTTCGCTGTTTTACTACATACTATTAGTTCATTTTAGTACACTGTAAACTAACGGTTTTCTTTCAGTTGGGTGTACTAGTGCTTTGCCTGTCTACCGGAAGTTGATGTTGTTGCTATGCAACCTCTTGCTGGCTTGTTAGCATGACAAATTACTAGCTAGACTTCAGGTGTTTTCATAAATTCAATCTGGAGTGCCAGAGAGCGCTCAGAGTGTGCACTGTGCATTCGCAAATTCAGAGCGTTGTCAGATTATCCATTAATAAATTCAGAGCGTTGTCAGATTATACATTAGTAAATTCAGAGCGTTGTCAGATTATCCATTAGTAAATTCAGAGCGTTGTCAGATTATACATTAGTAAATTCAGAGCGTTTTGCTCTCAGTGCGTTCAGAGCGCACAGTGGACGCTCTGGCCGAGGAGTTGGGTTGATCAATGGCAGTCAAGCACCCAAGCTAACTGGCTAACTTGCTAGCTACTTCCAGACACAAATGAGAGAACACCTCACTCTGACAATTTTACTCGCCCTAGCAGAGCTGGTTAGGCAGTTTTCATGTTATCCAGAGCATTGGTAACTATAACTGTGCTGCTGGCAACAATTTAATTATGTCTTTTGCTGTCTTTACTGATACCGGCCACATTCAACCGGTGTTATAATAATATAATAATAATAATCACAGTAGTTGTCGAGGGTGCAGCAAGTCAGAACCTCAGGAGTAAATGTCAGTTGGCTTTTTATCTCTCTACCGCTCCTGCTGTCTCTATAGAGTTGAAAACAGCAGGTCTGGGACAGGTAGCACGTCCAGTGAACAGGTCAGGGTTCCATAGCCGCAGGCAGAACAGTTGAAACTGGAGCAGCATCACGGCCAGGTGGACTGGGGACAGCAAGGAGTCATCATGCCAGGTAGTCCTGAGGCATGGTCCTAGGGCTCAGGTCCTCCGAGAGAGAGAAAGAAAGAGAGAAAGAGAGAATTAGAGAGAGCATACTTAAATTCACACAGGACACCGGATAAGACAGAAGCACTCCAGATATAACAGACTGACCCTAGCCCCCCGACACATAAACTACTGCAGCATAAATACTGGAGGCTGAGACAGGAGGGGTCAGGAGACACTGTGGCCCCATCCGATGATACCCCCGGACAGGGCCAAACAGGCAGGATATAACCCCACCCACTTTGCCAAGGCACAGCCCCCACACCACTAGAGGGATAACTTCAACCACCAACTTACCATCCTGAGACAAGGCCGAGTATAGCCCACAAAGATCTCCGCCACGGCACAACCCAAGGGGGGGCGCCAACCCAAACAGGAAGATCACGTCAGCGACTCAGCCCACTCAAGTGACGCACCCCTCCTAGGGACGGCATGGAAGAGCACCAGTACGCCAGTGACTCGGCCCTTGTAATAGGGTTAGAGGCAGAGAATCCCAGTGGAGAGAGGGCTACCGGCCAGGCAGAGACAGCAATGGCGGTTCGTTGCTCCAGAGCCTTTCCGTTCACCTTCACACTCCTGGGCCAGACTACACTCAATCATATGACCTACTGAAGAGATGAGTCTTCAGTAAAGACTTAAAGGTTGAGACCGAGTCTGCGTCTCTCACATGGGTAGGCAGACCATTCCATAAAAATGGAGCTCTATAGAAGAAAGCCCTGCCTCCAGCTGTTTGTTTAGAAATTCTAGGGACAATTAGGAGGCCTGCGTCTTGTGACCGTAGCGTACGGTAGGAGCAAGCCCATGTAATGCTTTGTAGGTTAGCAGTTGTGAGGTCTGAGTTTTATTGATTGTATGTGGGGGAGTGATAAGTACATTGAACATGTGTGTGTGTGTGTTATAATTGTGCAACAAGGTGTGGCTAACCATATAGCATGACTTGACTAATCTTGGGTGGGGAGGGGTGCATTTCACGAGGGGTAGCAAGGATGCAAAACTACTGGAAAGACAAGAAAACAGGAACTGTGAATGCAACAGGGGTGTGGGGCAAGACAGCAACACTCTATCAAGATAGCAGAGGACCCTCCGGAGCGCTAAGGGGCTGGACTAGCTTAAGCGCCAACACCAGCGATAGGCCAGTAAGTCTAAACCACACTGGACCTCTACTCTAACAGGCTTGCTCTGAAGCAGGAACTAACACTGTTAGAGTATATAGGGGAGGGGTTTTGGGGTGTTGCCCAGTTCCCTGTTTTATCCTGCGTGATGATACATTGAACCCGTATATACGAAAATTGCATTTGCCATTTATTGCTTAGTTAATAAATAATACATAGCATACAATAGATGACTCATTGTTGTAACGAAACTCTAAATCTTCCTCCTCAGACGAGGAGAGGAGAGAGGGATCTGAAGACCAATGTGCAGCGAGGTATGATGCCATAATAATTTATTTACAAGAACAAAACGAACTATACTTGAAATGATACAAAATAACAAAATGAAAGTAGACAGACCTGAACATGGAACTTACATACAACATGAAGAACGCACGAACAGGTACACGACTACAAACAAACGCTACAGTCCCGTGTGGCACGAACATACATACAGACACAGGAGACAACCACCCACGACAAACAATGTGAAACAACCTCCCTATGTATGTCTCTCAATCAGAGGAAAACGAAAACACCTGCCTCTGATTGAGAGCCATACAAGGTCAATTAAACCTGACACTTAACATAGAACAAACACAGACTGCCCACCCAGCTCACGTCCTGACCCACTAAACACAACAATACAAAAGGAAAACAAGGTCAGGAACGTGACAATTGTCATACTTATCCTTATACCAGATTGAATTGACGCAACCCTAACACAGTAAAACCTTGAAATCAGCCCTTGCCTTAACAGGAAGCCAGTGTAGGGAGGCTAGCACTGGAGTAATATGATCAAACTTTTTGGTTCTAGTCAGGATTCTAGTTATCATGTGTTCGTATCCAATAGTGATCTCTCAACACTTAATTATCATGTATTCGTGTCCAATAGTGTAACGGCTGGCGCTCTCCTCATCCTCGGACGAGGTGAGGAGAGAAGGATCTTCAGACCAAAATGCAGCTTGAGGGAAATAAGCCATCTTTATTATAAATACGACGATGGCAACACGAAACACAAACACTTTCAAATTTACAAAACAAGAAAACGACGTATACGAAACCTGAACATAAACTTACATAACTAACACGTAACACTTACGGACAGGAAACATACTACATCGAAACGAAACGAAACGAACAACCGAAACAATCCCTTATGGTGTAAGACATAACACAGACACAGGAGACAATCACCCACAAACAAACAGTGAGAACGCCCTACCTAAATATGACTCTTAATTAGAGGAAAACGCAAACCACCTGCCTCTAATCAAGAGCCATACCAGGCAACCCAAAACCAACATAGAAACAGATAACATAGACTGCCCACCCAAAACTAACGCCCTGACCAATTACACATACAAAAACAACATAAAACTGGTCAGGACCGTTACATAACCCCCCCCTCAAGGTGCGAACTCCGGGCGCACCAGCACAAAGTCCAGGGGAGGGTCTGGGTGGGCAGGTGACCACGGTGGTGGCTCCGGCTCTGGACGCTGTCCCCACACTACCATAGTCACTCCCCGTTTTTGTCTTCCCCTCCCAATGCCCACCCTAAAACTCACATCCCCTAAATAAACATCCAGCACCAGGAGAAGGGGCAGCACCGGGACAAGGGGCAGCACCGGAACAAGGGGCAGCACCGGGACAAGGGACAGCACCGGGACAATGGGCAGTACCGGGACAAGGGGCAGCACCGGGACAAGGGGCAGCACCGGGACAAGGGGCAGCACCAGGATAAGGGGCAGCACCAGGATAAGGGGCAGCACCGGGACAAGGGGCAGCACCGGGACAAGGGGCAGCACCGGGACAAGGGGCAGCACCGGGACAAGGGGCAACACCGGGGCAAGGGGCAACACCGGGACAAGGGGCAGGTCCCGGCTGATAAACTCTGGCAGATCCTGGCTGAGGGACTCTGGCAGGTCTATGCAGGCTGACAGCTCTCGACGCTCATGGCAGGCTGACGGCTCTCGACGCTCATGGCAGGCTGACGGCTCTCGACGCTCATGGCAGGCTGACGGCTCTCGACGCTCATGGCAGGCTGACGGCTCTCGACGCTCATGGCAGGCTGACGGCTCTCGACGCTCATGGCAGGCTGACGGCTCTCGACGCTCATGGCAGGCTGACGGCTCTGGCTGCTCATGGCTCTCTGACGGCTCTGGCTGCTCATGGCTCTCTGACGGCTCTGGCTGCTCATGGCTCTCTGACGGCTCTGGCTGCTCATGGCTCTCTGACGGCTCTGGCTGCTCATGGCTCTCTGACGGCTCTGGCAGATCCTGTCTGGTTGGCGGCTCTGGCAGATCCTGTCTGGTTGGCGGCTCTGGCAGATCCTGTCTGGCGGGCGGCTCTGGCAGATCCTGTCTGGCGGGCGGCTCTGGCAGATCCTGTCTGGCGGGCGGCTCTGGCGGATCCTGTCTGGCGGGCGGCTCTAGCGGCTCCTGTCTGGCAGACGGCTCTAGCGGCTCCTGTCTGGCGGATGGCTCTGTAGGCTCATGGCAGACGGGCGGCTTTGCAGGCTCATGGCAGACGGGCGGCTTTGCAGGCTCCTGGCAGACGGATGACTCAGACGGCGCTGGGGAGACGGATGGCTCAGATGGCGCTGGGGAGACGGATGGCTCAGATGGCGCTGGGGAGACGGATGGCTCAGATGGCGCTGGGGAGACGGATGGCTCTGGCCGGATACGGCACACTGTAGACCTGGTGCGTGGTGCCGGAACTGGAGGCACCGTGCTAATGATAAGCACCTTCCTACTAGTGCGGGGAGCAGGAACAGGGCACACTGCATTCTCAAAGCCTACTCTATCCCTGATGCGAGGTACCGGCACTGGTGACACCGGGCTGAGGACAAGCACATCAGGATTAGTAGGGGGAGAAGATACAGTGTGTTCAGGGCTCTGGAGACGCACAGGTGGCTTAGTGCGTGGTGCCGGAACTGGAGGCACCGGGCTAGATACACGCACTACAGGGAGAATGCGTGAAGGAGGAACAGGGCTCAGGATACGCACTGGTAGCCTAGTGCGTAATGTAGACACTGTAGGTACTAGGCTGGGGCGGGGAGGTGGCGCCGGAAATACCGGACCGTGGAGGAGTACTGGCACTCTTGAGCATTGAGCCTGCCCAACCTTACCTGGTTGAATACTCCCGGTTGCCCGACCAGTGCGGGGAGGTGGAATAACCCGCACCGGGCTATGTAGGCGAACCGGGGAAACCATGCGTAAGGCAGGTGCCATGTATGCCGGCCCGAGGAGACGCACTGGAGACCAGACGCGTTGAGCCGGCCTCATGACACCTGGCTCAATACCCAATCTAGCCCTACCAGTGCGGGGAGGTGGAATAACCCGCACTGGGCTATGCACTCGTACAGGAGACACCGTGCGCTCTACTGCGTAACACGGCGCCTGCCCGTACTCCCGCTCTCCATGGTAAGCCTGGGAAGTGGGCGCAGGTCTCCTACCTGCCCTTGGCCCACTACCTCCTAGCCCCCCCCCCAAGAAATTTTTGGGAGTTTCTTACGGGCTTTTTGGGCTTCCGTGCCAGACGCGTTCCCTCATAGCTCCGGTTCCTCTCTCCGGTAGCCTCTGCTCTCCTCAGTGCCTCCAGCTGTTCCCATGGGAGGCGATCTCTACCAGCCAGGATCTCCTCCCATGTGTAGACACCTTTTCCTTCCAATAAATCGTCCCATGTCCATTGCTCCTTCTTCTCCTGTCCCTTACTCCGTTTATTTTTCCCTTGCCGCTTGGTCTTAGCGTGGTGGGTGATTCTGTAACGGCTGGCGCTCTCCTCATCCTCGGACGAGGTGAGGAGAGAAGGATCTTCAGACCAAAATGCAGCTTGAGGGAAATAAGCCATCTTTATTATAAATACGACGATGGCAACACGAAACACAAACACTTTCAAATTTACAAAACAAGAAAACGACGTATACGAAACCTGAACATAAACTTACATAACTAACACGTAACACTTACGGACAGGAAACATACTACATCGAAACGAAACGAAACGAACAACCGAAACAATCCCGTATGGTGTAAGACATAACACAGACACAGGAGACAATCACCCACAAACAAACAGTGAGAACGCCCTACCTAAATATGACTCTTAATTAGAGGAAAACGCAAACCACCTGCCTCTAATCAAGAGCCATACCAGGCAACCCAAAACCAACATAGAAACAGATAACATAGACTGCCCACCCAAAACTAACGCCCTGACCAATTACACATACAAAAACAACATAAAACTGGTCAGGACCGTTATGTTATAGCTGTCGCTCTCCTCATCCTCAGATGAGGTGAGGAGAGAAGGATCTTCGGACCAAAATGCGGAGTCAGGGAAATAAGCCATTTTTATTTACAAATACGACGTAGACTAAACAAAACAAAACACTTTCAAAACTTACAAAATAACAAAACGACGTTGACGCAACCTGAACATAAACTTACATAGACAAACGTAAACTCACGAACAGGAACGGACATCGAAACAAACGAACAGCCAAACAGCTCCAAAAGTGAATACATCGAATAACACGAAACATCACAGGAGACAATCACCCACAAACACACAGTGATAATGCCCTACCTAAATATGACTCTCAATTAGAGGAACGCCAAACACCTGCCTCCAATTGAGAGCCATACCAGGCAACCCTAAACCAACATAGAAACAGACAACATAGAATGCCCACCCAAACTCACGTCCTGACCAACTAACACACAAAACTAAACAGAAAACAGGTCAGGAACATGACATAACCCCCCCCTCAAGATGCGTACTCCGAACGCATCACCAAAAAGTCCAGGGGAGGGTCTGGGTGGGCATCTGACCACGGTGGTGGCTTAGGCTCCGGGCGTGGTTCCCACCCCACCATAATCAATCCCCGCTTCCGTAGCCTCCCCACAATGACCACCCTCCAAATAACCCCACCTAAATTTAGGGGCAACACCAGAATCAAGGACAGCTCTGGGACAAGGTAGCTCAGGACAGAGGGATAGCTTAGGAGAGAGAGGTAGATAAAGATAGAGAGGGAGATCAGGATAGAGGGGCAACTCCGGACTGAAAGGCAGCTCCGGACAGAGAGACAGCTCTGGACTGATGGGCAGTTCTGGGTATCTAGCCTTTTCAGGCTGAAGGGCAGCTCATGGCTGACTGACGACTCTCGATGCTCATGGCTGGCTGACGGCTCTCGACGCTCATGGCAGGCTGACGGCTCTCGACGCTCATGGCAGGCTGACGGCTCTCGACGCTCATGGCAGGCTGACGGCTCACGACGCTCATGGCAGGCTGACGGCTCTCGACGCTCATGGCAGGCTGACGGCTCTCGACGCTCATGGCAGGCTGACGGCTCTCGACGCTCATGGCGCTCTGACGGCTCTGGCTGCTCATGGCGCTCTGACGGCTCTGGCTGCTCATGGCTCTCTGACGGCTCTGGCTGCTCATGGCTCTCTGACGGCTCTGGCTGCTCATGGCTCACTGGCGGCTCTGGCTGCTCATGGCTCGCTGGCGGCTCTGGCAGATCCTGTCTGGTTGGCGGCTCTGGCAGATCCTGTCTGGTTGGCGGCTCTGGCAGATCCTGTCTGGTTGGCGGCTCTGGCAGATCCTGTCTGGTTGGCGGCTCTGGCAGATCCTGTCTGGCTGACGGCTCTAGCGGCTCCTGTCTGGCTGATGGCTCTAGCGGCTCCTGTCTGGCTGACGGCTCTGTAGGCTCATGGCAGACGGGCGGCTTTGCAGGCTCATGGCAGACGGGCGGCTTTGCAGGCTCCTGGCAGACGGATGGCTCAGATGGCGCTGGGGAGACGGATGGCTCAGATGGCGCTGGGGAGACGGATGGCTCAGATGGCGCTGGGGAGACGGATGGCTCAGATGGCGCTGGTGAGACGGATGGCTCTGGCCGGATATGGCGCACTGTAGACCTGGTGCGTGGTGCCGGAACTGGAGGCACCGTGCTAATGATAAGCACCTTCCTACTAGTGCGGGAAGCAGGGACAGGGCACACTGTATCCTCAAAGCCTACTCTACCCCTGATGCGTGGTACCGGCACTGGTGACGCCGGGCTGAGGACAAGCACATCAGGATTAGTAGGGGGAGAATATATAGTGTGTACAGGGCTCTGGAGACGCACTGGTAGCTTAGTGCGTGGGGCCGGAACTGGAGGCACCGGGCTAGATGCACGCACTACAGGGAGAGTGCGTGGAGGAGGAACAGGGCTCTGGAAATGCACTGGTAGCCTAGTGCGTAATGTAGGCACTGTAGGTACTAGGCTGGGGCGGGGAGGTGGCGCCGGAAATACCGGACCGTGCAGGCGTACTGGCTCTCTTGAGCACTGAGCCTGCCCAACCTTACCTGGTTGAATGCTCCCGGTCGCCCTGCCAGTGCGGCAAGGTGGAATAGCCCGCACTGGGCTATGCAGGCGAACCGGGGAAACCATGCGTAAGGCAGGTGCCATGTATGCCGGCCCGAGGAGACGCACTGGAGACCAGACGCGTTGAGCCGGCCTCATGACACCTGGCTCAATGCCCAATCTAGCCCTACCAGTGCGGGGAGGTGGAATAACCCGCACTGGGCTATGCACACGTACAGGAGACACCGTGCGCTCTACTGCGTAACACGGTGTCTGCCCGTACTCCCGCTCTCCACGGTTAGCCTGGGAAGTGGGCGCAGGTCTCCTACCTGCCCTTGGCCCACAACCCCTTAGCCCCCCCCCAAGAAATTTTTGGGAGTTACTCACGGGCTTTTCGGGCTTCCGTGCAAGACGTGTCCCCTCATAATTCCGGTTAAGAGCTTGAATCTCCGGCTTCCATCCACGTCTCCTAGCTGCCTCCTCATACCAGCGCTCCTGGGCTGTGGCTGCCTCACTCTTCTCACGAGAGCAGCGATTTCCTCCAGTTTGCGCCCAGGGTCCTCTACCAGACAGGATCTCCTCCCAAGTCCAAAAGTCCTTGTTGCTCCGTCGAGCATTTTTCCCATACCGCTTGGTCTCTGTATTTTGGTGGTGGGTGATTCTGTTATAGCTGTCGCTCTCCTCATCCTCAGATGAGGTGAGGAGAGAAGGATCTTCGGACCAAAATGCGGAGTCAGGGAAATAAGCCATTTTTATTTACAAATACGACGTAGACTAAACAAAACAAAACACTTTCAAAACTTACAAAATAACAAAACGACGTTGACGCAACCTGAACATAAACTTACATAGACAAACGTAAACTCACGAACAGGAACGGACATCGAAACAAACGAACAGCCAAACAGCTCCAAAAGTGAATACATCGAATAACACGAAACATCACAGGAGACAATCACCCACAAACACACAGTGATAATGCCCTACCTAAATATGACTCTCAATTAGAGGAACGCCAAACACCTGCCTCCAATTGAGAGCCATACCAGGCAACCCTAAACCAACATAGAAACAGACAACATAGAATGCCCACCCAAACTCACGTCCTGACCAACTAACACACAAAACTAAACAGAAAACAGGTCAGGAACATGACACGTTACAAATAGTGATCTCTCAACACTTAGTTATCATGTCTTACTGTCTAATAGTGATCTCTCAACACTTAGTTATCATGTCTTCATGTCTAATAGTGATCTCTGAACACGTATGTATCATGTCTTCATGTCTGACAGTGATCTCTGAACACGTAGTTATCATGTCTTCATGTCTAATAGTGATATCTATATACTTAGTTATCATGTCTTCTTGTCTAATAGTGATCTCTCAACACTTAGTTATCATGTCTTATAGTGATCCCTGAACACTTAGTTATCATGTCTTCATGTCTTATAGTGATCTCTCAACACTTAGTTATCATGTCTTATAGTGATCCCTGAACACTTAGTTATCATGTCTTCATGTCTTATGTTTCTGTATCAGCTGTGATTGGCTACTGAAGCTCCCTGGCTATTTCCTATTGGTTTCCACATAGTCCACACACACTGAAATGTAACCAATGAAAGCTAACCAGCCAAGTACAGGGTGGGCAGAGAGCCAGAGCAACTTTCAACTTCCTCCTCTCTCTTCTGACTGCAAGGCTGTGTCCTAAATGGCAACCTATTCCCTGTATAGTGTATTTCTTTTGACCAGGACCCATAGGGCTCCGTCAAAGTAGTCCACTATATAGGGAATAGCTTGCCATTTGGGACGCATTCCAAGGCCAGGGTATGGACATGCCTAGTCCTAGTACATTGTTGTCTCATACCACCAAGACAGTCACAGAGTAGGCCTAGGCTTGAATATACGTAGCAGTAGGCCTAGGCTTGAAGATAGGTAAGAGTAGGCCTAGGCTTGAAGATAGGCTAGGAGTAGGCCTAGGCTTGAAGATGGGCTAGGAGTAGGCCTAGGCTTGAAGATAGGTAGGAGTAGGCCTAGGCTTGAAGATAGGTAAGAGTAGGTCTAGACTTGAAGATAGGCTAGGAATAGGCCTAGGCTTGAAGATAGGCAAGGAGTAGGCCTAGGCTTGAAGATAGGTAGGAGTAGGCCTAGGCTTGAAGATAGGTAGGAGTGGGTCTAGGCTTGAAGATATGCTAGGAGTAGGTCTAGGCTTGAAGATAGGTAGGAGTAGGCCTAGGCTTGAAGATAGGTAGGAGTAGGCCTAGGCTTGAAGATAGGTAGGAGTAGGCCTAGGCTTGAAGATAGGTAGGGGTAGGCCTAGGCTTGAAGATAGGTAGGAGTAGGCCTAGGCTTGAAGATAGGTAGGATTAGGCCTAGGCTTGAAGATAGGTAGGAGTAGGCCTAGGCCAGTGAAGTGAACTCAAGATCTCTTGAGAAGATAGTCCCACAGTTCTTTTATTATTTTTAAATGTTTTATTTAAACTTAATTTAACTAGGAAAGTCAGTTAAGAACAAATTCTTAACTTCTTCTGTGTGTATCAGAGATGCAACGCAACACCTGCGATGTAGTTGATCAACAACTCAACCATACTCTGGGAAAACGCTTTGATGCTGTCAGCATGACGTGTCCATAATGAAGGGAGCTGTGCTTTTACAGGTTGGATCTCCTCTGTGTCTCTCTCACTCAAACACCCACGCACACACAGCCACACACAGCCCCCGAGCGCCGCCCCCTTGCTTTTACAACTGTTTGTTTTCAAATCCAAATGCTCCGGGGTGGGGTTAGTCTATCTACAGATCTAGGATCAGCTTCCTCTCCCTGTATCGCAACCTTAACCATTAGTGGGGGAAATAAAAAACTGACCCAAGATCAGCGTCTATGGGTTACTTCACCCTACACCAATCACAACCCCAAAGGGGAATTTATTTTTGTTGTTGAAAGAACTAATCAATGCTTTGACTCTCTGAGACAACTAGAATATTGAATTATTACGACAGGGTTCCCAGACCAGTGGGGCACAGCTTCTCTCGCTGTGTCACATGGTCCCGACATCAGCCAGGCTCGGAAACTACAACCAAATTTCACCCCCACAGTTCACTCTCATGTTATCTGATTCTGAGCTCACTAGGCAACAGTTGTGTGCAGCGATGCAGTTGAACAGGTTCTTGTTCCAAGGAATAGAAAGAACAAGAAGGTAGTTTGATCACATCACAATAGTTTGATCACAGAACACTAGTACATTTATCAGACTGCAGTGCCTCAATAGGACCGATTCAACCAGGTAAATGGATCAGCTAGTTGTCTTTTGAAATGTGTTATACTATGTTATCCATTGTTATTGTAGAATTAATGCTACAGTATTGCTTTCCTGGTTTCAAGTTATGTTAGTCTTTCTCTTTATGATGAATGTAATTGTCTTCAGGAATGAAGGTGGCTCAACTAGACTGTCTGATTCTTCTACATCTCCTACACACAGCAGGCTCTGGTACAGTGGAATACACATTTAATATCTCACTGCTTTCAATACCTCTGTGTGTGTGATTAATATGATCTCATTGTGTCTTTAGTCACTATTGTGGTCTTAAGGGTTCTACACAGTCTAATCAAACGTAGCCGACGGAGGTCCTTTTGCTTCTCTGTCTAGATAGTTCTACTACTATTGTCCGGTGGCTCCATTGTGTAAACTGTGTAGATCCCTTTAGGGTGCATGGCCTAAGGTGTTTTCATCTCCTAGTCTCCTTTCCTTCATCTGCACTGATGTGTGTGTGTGTGTGTGTGTGTGTGTGTGTGTGTGTGTGTGTGTGTGTGTGTGTGTGTGTGTGTGTGTGTGTGTGTGTGTGTGTGTGTGTGTGTGATTAATATGATCGTATTGTGTCTTTAGTTGCTTGTGTAGTCTTAAGGTGCATTCCTCTCCTAGTCTTCTTTCCTTAATCTGCACTGATGTAAAAACTCAACTAGGACTACTATATATACACAGTGTCTAGGACTACTATATATACTACAGTGTCTAGTACTACTATATATACACACTACAGGGTCTAGTACTACTATATATACACACTACAGGGTCTAGTACTACTATATATACACACTACAGGCTCTAGTACTACTATATATACACACTACAGTGTCTAGTACTGCTATATACACACACTACAGTGTCTAGTACTACTATATACACACACTACAGTGTCTAGTACTACTATATATACACTACAGTGTCTAGGACTACTATATACACTACAGTGTCTAGTACTACCATATATACACTACAGTGTCTAGTACTACCATATATACACTACAGTGTCTAGTACTACTATATATACTACAGTGTATAGGACTACTATATATACTACAGTGTCTAGTACTACTATATATACACACTACAGGGTCTAGTACTACTATATATACACACACTACAGGGTCTAGTACTACTATATATACACACTACAGTTTCTAGTACTACTATATATACACACTACAGTGTCTAGTACTACTATATATACACTACAGTGTCTAATACTACTATATATACACTAAAGTGTCTAGTACTACTGTGTATACACACTACAGTGTCTAGTACTACTATATATACACACTACAGTGTCTAGTACTACTATATAAACACTACGGTGTCTAGTACTACTATATATATATATCACAGTGTATAATAGTATAGTACTACTATATGTACTACAGTGTAAAGTAGTATAGTACTACTATATATACACCACAGTGTCTGGTACTACTATATATACTACAGTGTCTCGTACTACTATATATACTACAGTGTATAGTACTACTATATATACTGCAGTGTATAGTACTACTATATATACTACAGTGTATTTCAGAGCAGTGTAGATGACAGAGGATAACTCTATAAACTATTGAAACTGTTACTCGTCTTTTCTCTTCAGAGAGGTTTGAGGTTCTTGGTCCAACTGATCCCATTGTTGCTGTAGCTGGTGATGACATCATTCTGCCCTGTTACCTCAAACCCAACATCAGTGCTGAGGACATGACAGCGGACTGGCTGAACCTGGACTCCAAAGACGGTCGTGTCTATCGTTACCAAAACAGAAAAATCATACGAGAGGATCAGATTCTCTTCTATAGAGGAAGAACATCACTGTTTGAAGAGGAACTGTGGAGGGGAAACACCTCTTTGAAACTGACCAGCGTACAAGGCACTGATGAGGGACGTTACAAATGCTTTATTAAAGCAAAGAGCTGGTATGATGATTTCACTATTCAAGTCCTCGTTGAAGGTGAGGTTTATTTTCATGTTATTGTAATAATCTAACTACAGTACAATGACATCACCTCTTTCCTTCATATTACTGGATACAGTATGTGTCTATTTGTTCACAGCCTGTCACCAGGTAACATCCAGTCTATCTGTGTGTCTGTAGCTATAGGATCCAAGCCAGTGGTGTCCATTGAAGGACACAGAGAGGGAGGGATGGGTTTGCTGTGTGAATCAGAAGGCTGGCACCCTCAGCCTGAGCTGGTGTGGCTGGACAGTAAAGGAGTCAATCTCTCTGCTGGTCCTCCTGAGACACACAGAGACTTCAAGGGATTCTACAGAGTCAAACAACATGTCATTGTCCAGGAGACTGACACCAACCGCTTTACCTGCAGAGTCCAACAGAGCCGGATCAATGAGAAGATGGAGACAGAGATTCACCTCCCTAGTGAGTAACAACATGATATTATTTAGACATGAAACACCAGAGATATTGATGTGTTAATATCCAGTATATGATTTATCCAAAGGCTTTGAGACAACAATACAAAAGGATAGTGTTTATTATGGCACACTCAACTGCTGTGTGGTAGTATTAGTACCAAACCCTGTTGTCGATGTGTAATGATGTGTGGTAGTATTAGTACCAAACCCTGTTGTTGATGTGTAATGATGTGTGGTAGTATTAGTACCAAACCCTGTTGTTGATGTGTGTGGTAGTATTAGTACCAAACCCTGTTGTTGATGTGTAATGATGTGTGTGGTAGTATTAGTACCAATCCCTGTTGTTGATGTGTGTGGTAGTATTAGTACCAATCCCTGTTGTTGATGTGTAATGATGTGTGGTAGTATTAGTACCAATCCCTGTTGTTGATGTGTAATGATGTGTGTGGTAGTAATAGTACCAAACCCTGTTGTTGATGTGTAATGATGTGTGTGGTAGTATTAGTACCAAACCCTGTTGTTGATGTGTGTGGTAGTATTAGTACCAAACCCTGTTGTTTATGTGTAATGATGTGTGGTAGTATTAGTACCAAACCCTGTTGTTGATGTGTAATGATGTGTGGTAGTATTAGTACCAAACCCTGTTGTTGATGTGTGTGGTAGTATTAGTACCAAACCCTGTTGTTGATGTGTGTGGTAGTATTAGTACCAAACCCTGTTGTTGATGTGTAATGATGTGTGGTAGTATTAGTACCAAACCCTGTTGTTGATGTGTAATGATGTGTGGTAGTATTAGTACCAATCCCTGTTGTTGATGTGTAATGATGTGTGTGGTAGTAATAGTACCAAACCCTGTTGTTGATGTGTAATGATGTGTGTGGTAGTATTAGTACCAATCCCTGTTGTTGATGTGTAATGATGTGTGTGGTAGTAATAGTACCAAACCCTGTTGTTGATGTGTGTGGTAGTATTAGTACCAAACCCTGTTGTTGATGTGTAATGATGTGTGGTAGTATTAGTACCAAACCCTGTTGTTGATGTGTAATGATGTGTGTGGTAGTATTAGTACCAAACCCTGTTGTTGATGTGTAATGATGTGTGGTAGTATTAGAACCAAACCCTGTAGTTGATGTGTAATGATGTGTGGTAGTATTAGAACCAAACCCTGTTGTTGATGTGTAATGATGTGTGGTAGTATTAGTACCAAACCCTGTTGTTGATGTGTAATGATGTGTGGTAGTATTAGTACCAATCCCTGTTGTTGATGTGTAATGATGTGTGGTAGTATTAGTACCAAACCCTGTGGTTGATGTGTGTGGTAGTATTAGTACCAAACCCTGTTGTTGATGTGTAATGATGTGTGTGGTAGTATTAGTACTGTCATGACGTCGCCTGCTTGGGTATTGCAAACCTCACCACCCCCTCTCCCTGCCTTTCCCTGCCTCTTCAACCCATGCTGTGGTCACAGAGAGGTCGTAAATTCCTGAGAATCTCCTCATGGCCCAACAGTATTAGACAGCGGGTAAACTTTCAGGACAAAGGAATTTTCTCCCACCTCACAGAACTTGAGGTACGAACATATTTCATGTTCCTGCAAAAATATAAAGGATCGGTGGAGAGTCCAGCTATTAACATGCCCATTGGCCACCACGTGGGAAACTCATGAGAGACTGTGGGACTACATTACCATGCCGCTGTTTATATAATAACCTCAGATATGAGGTTTACATCTGTTTGTTGTATAAAATTAATGAGTGAGTATGATACTGTTTGTATAATTGTGTAATATGATTTTGAACTGTTTGATGAAGAAAAATACAAATCCCTGTTGTATTTGAACTAAATCCAAGGACCGCCCTGAGCCAGTTGGGTCAGAGACCATGGGACAGCCCCTGAGCCAGTTGGGTCAGAGACCATGGGACAGCCCCTGAGCCAGTTGGGTCAGACATCCAAGGACAGCCCCTCTCTGCTATCTGAATAAAAGCCAACTCTGAGAAATTACCATTAGACCATGTTTTCTCTCCATGGGGAGAACAAAGGTTAAGGTAACATTGCTGAATCTTTAACCATACCACGTGGTTAAACTCTTATACGAATAACAACAAGTTTTGATATTGACTACTAGTCTGCAGCTAGGAATTCGGTATCATTGAACGTGAAGAAAGAACCGCCGAAACAGCCATTCTATAACGAATGTCACTCTGAACAATCCACAATAACCGAGACAGAACTTCACTCCAACAGAAACTAACTTCGCTCCAATGATCAGGACGACACACACCGAGCGTAACTATATATATATATTGATTGCAATTGTTCCCGAATGAGTGAGCGTTCATGTGTAAGGATTAGCATGTCAATTGTTATAATTATGGACACTGTAGCGAATTCTTAGTCGACCCGCCATTTTCCCTTTGTCTAACTTTGTCTATGCCGGTTCAGCACACTAGGGCATATTTCTCCTATCATTTCATGTAACTATTTTAAGTTTGTTTGTTTATTTATGCATTTCTGTGAATTAATTAGTTAGTAATAAATAAATGATTTAAGACAATCTATGTATGGATAACTCATAGTGAAGACTGGGTTCGTGCAGATAATCAACAATTTACGACGTTTGGAATGAGACTAACGTGAGGTAAAGTAAATAAATCATTAATTAGAGGACTATTGATCAGATATGAAAATATCTGAAAGGTTATATTGGGAAATTATAACTTTGTAATCTAATAACTTTCCCTGGTGCCCTCGAATTCATAGTTAATTAGTTACGTTATTACTCAAGTGATCACGTAATCCCTAATTACAGGAATCTTTGATAAAAACTATAAGTCTTCAATTTAACGATAGAAAAGACACGACAGTACCAAACCCTGTTGTTGATGTGTGTGGTAGTATTAGTACCAAACCCTGTTGTTGATGTGTGTGGTAGTATTAGTACCAAACCCTGTTGTTGATGTGTAATGATGTGTGGTAGTATTAGTACCAAACCCTGTTGTTGATGTGTGGTAGTATTAGTACCAAACCCTGTTGTTGATGTGTAATGATGTGTGGTAGTAATAGTACCAAACCCTGATGTTGATGTGTAATGATGTGTGGTAGTATTAGTACCAAACCCTGTTGTTGATGTGTGTGGTAGTATTAGTACCAAACCCTGTTGTTGATGTGTGTGGTAGTATTAGTACCAAACCCTGTTGTTGATGTGTGTGGTAGTAGTAGTATGAAACCCTGTTGTTGATGTGTAATGATGTGTGGTAGTATTAGTACCAGACCCTGTTGTTGATGTGTAATGATGTGTGGTAGTATTAGTACCAAACCCTGTTGTTGATGTGTAATGATGTGTGGTAGTATTAGTACCAAACCCTGTTGTTGATGTGTAATGATGTGTGGTAGTATTAGTACCAAACCCTGTTGTTGATGTGTAATGATGTGTGGTAGTATTAGTACCAAACCCTGTTGTTGATGTGTAATGATGTGTGGTAGTATTAGTACCAACCCCTGTTGTTGATGTGTAATGGTGTGTGTGGTAGTATTAGTACCAAACCCTGATGTTGATGTGTGGTAGTATTAGTACCAACCCCTGTTGTTGATGTGTAGTGATGTGTGGTAGTATTAGTACCAACCCCTGTTGTTGATGTGTAATGATGTGTGGTAGTATTAGTACCAAACCCTGTTGTTGATGTGTGGTAGTATTAGTACCAAACCCTGTTGTTGATGTGTGTGGTAGTATTAGTACCAAACCCTGTTGTTGATGTATAATGATGTGTGTGGTAGTATTAGTACCAAACCCTGTTGTTGATGTGTAATGATGTGTGTGGTAGTATTAGTACCAAACCCTGTTGTTGATGTGTGGTAGTATTAGTACCAAACCCTGTTGTTGATGTGTGTGGTAGTATTAGTACCAAACCCTGTTGTTGATGTATAATGATGTGTGTGGTAGTATTAGTACCAAACCCTGTTGTTGATGTGTAATGATGTGTGTGGTAGTATTAATACCAAACCCTGTTGTTGATGTGTGTGGTAGTATTAGTACCAAACCCTGTTGTTGATGTGTAATGATGTGTGTGGTAGTATTAGTACCAAACCCTGTTGTTGATGTGTAATGATGTGTGTGGTAGTATTAGTACCAAACCCTGTTGTTGATGTGTAGTGATGTGTGTGGTAGTATTAGTACCAAACCCTGTTGTTGATGTGTAGTGATGTGTGTGGTAGTATTAGTATCAAACCCTGTTGTTGATGTGTGTGGTAGTATTAGTACCAAACCCTGTTGTTGATGTGTAATGATGTGTGTGGTAGTATTAGTACCAAACCCTGTTGTTGATGTGTGTGGTAGTATTAGTACCAAACCCTGTTGTTGATGTGTAATGGTGTGTGGTAGTATTAGTACCAAACCCCTGTTGTTGATGTGTTATGATGTGTGTGGTAGTATTAGTACCAAACCCTGTTGTTGATGTGTAATGATGTGTGTGGTAGTATTAGTACCAAACCCTGTTGTTGATGTGTAATGATGTGTGGTAGTATTAGTACCAAACCCTGTTGTTGATGTGTGTGGTAGTATTAGTACCAAACCCTGTTGTTGATGTGTAATGATGTGTGGTAGTATTAGTACCAACCCCTGTTGTTGATGTGTAATGGTGTGTGTGGTAGTATTAGTACCAAACCCTGTTGTTGATGTGGGGTAGTATTAGTACCAAACCCTGATGTTGATGTGTGGTAGTATTAGTACCAACCCCTTTTGTTGATGTGTAGTGATGTGTGGTAGTATTAGTACCAAACCCTGTTGTTGATGTGTAATGATGTGTGTGTGGTAGTATTAGTACCAACCCCTGTTGTTGATGTGTAATGATGTGTGGTAGTATTAGTACCAACCCCTGTTGTTGATGTGTAATGGTGTGTGTGGTAGTATTAGTACCAAACCCTGTTGTTGATGTGTAATGATGTGTGGTAGTATTAGTACCAAACCCTGTTGTTGATGTGTAATGATGTGTGTGGTAGTATTAGTACCAACCCCTGTTGTTGATGTGTAATGATGTGTGGTAGTATTAGTACCAAACCCTGTTGTTGATGTGTGGTAGTATTAGTACCAAACCCTGTTGTTGATGTGTGGTAGTATTAGTACCAAACCCTGTTGTTGATGTGTAATGATGTGTGGTAGTATTAGTACCAAACCCTGTTGTTGATGTGTAATGATGTGTGGTAGTATTAGTACCAACCCCTGTTGTTGATGTGTAATGGTGTGTGTGGTAGTATTAGTACCAAACCCTGATGTTGATGTGTGGTAGTATTAGTACCAACCCCTGTTGTTGATGTGTAGTGATGTGTGGTAGTATTAGTACCAACCCCTGTTGTTGATGTGTAATGATGTGTGGTAGTATTAGTACCAAACCCTGTTGTTGATGTGTGGTAGTATTAGTACCAAACCCTGTTGTTGATGTGTGTGGTAGTATTAGTACCAAACCCTGTTGTTGATGTATAATGATGTGTGTGGTAGTATTAGTACCAAACCCTGTTGTTGATGTGTGTGGTAGTATTAGTACCAAACCCTGTTGTTGATGTGTAATGATGTGTGGTAGTATTAGTACCAAACCCTGTTGTTGATGTGTAATGATGTGTGGTAGTATTAGTACCAAACCCTGTTGTTGATGTATAATGATGTGTGTGGTAGTATTAGTACCAAACCCTGTTGTTGATGTGTAATGGTGTGTGGTAGTATTAGTACCAAACCCTGTTGTTGATGTGTAATGATGTGTGTGGTAGTATTAGTACCAAACCCTGTTGTTGATGTGTAATGATGTGTGTGGTAGTATTAGTACCAAACCCTGTTGTTGATGTGTAGTGATGTGTGTGGTAGTATTAGTACCAATCCCTGTTGTTGATGTGTAGTGATGTGTGTGGTAGTATTAGTACCAACCCCTGTTGTTGATGTGTGTGTTTTAGGTGAGTTATTTGATTACGCAACCCCATGGAGAAAGACCTTCATTGTGTTAAGCTGTCTGGGAGCCGTCACTGTGATTGGGTTAGCTCTGGCTATCTACTGCATACATAATAAGAAAGGTAATGGAGAGATGATATGAATGTTTCATTGTTAAAAGTAAATGTCTGCAGTGCTTTTTTCATCCTCAACACATTCACAGTGGTTGTATTCTATGGATACAGGATAATATACTACACCTGCAGGTGATTAACATGTTAACACTGATGACGGATTTTAATCTGCAGGTGATTAACATGTTAACACTGATGACTGATTTTAATCTGCAGGTGATTAACATGTTAACACTGATGACTGATTTCAATCTGCAGGTGATTAACATGTTAACACTGATGACTGATTTTAATCTGCAGGTGATTAACATGTTAACACTGATGACTGATTTTAATCTGCAGGTGATTAACATGTTAACACTGATGACTGATTTTAATCTGCAGGTGATTAACATGTTAACACTGATGACTGATTTCAATCTGCAGGTGTGATAATAGATCAACTTAAACTGCAGCGGGGTAAGTAGTGGTTTTATTGTCCATAACCCAGACTACACACATGACTGTAAAGATTCACTATGCAGACTACAACTTCTAATTAACATGTTAATGATGTTCTCACTGTCTTCCATCTACTCTACATATTTACAGATGACCAAACAAAGGAGGGGGGTAAGTAGTGTCTTCAGATCTTCACTACAATTATGTCAACCATTTTTATTTTTATTTTATTTTTGTAGCACAGTCTCTGATACACCTGGATCACTGATGGACCAGTCCCATTAATGTTGATGTTATAGACCAGGATGTGTTGAGGCTGTAGATGACCACTAGACTAGAGAGAGGTAGTCTCTGATACACCTGGATCACTGATGGACCAGTCACATTAATGTTGATGTTCTAGAACAGGATGTGTTGAGGCTGTAGAGGACCACTAGACTAGAGAGAGGTAGTCTCTGATACACCTGGATCACTGATGGACCAGTCACATTAATGTTGATGTTCTAGAACAGGATGTGTTGAGACTGTAGAGGACCACTAGACTAGAGAGAGGTAGTCTCTGATACACCTGGATCACTGATGGACCAGTCACATTTAATTAATTAAATGTAGAAGTGGTGTTAGGGTAGAATATATTTATTGTAGAAGTTGTCTCACAGAGGTATGCTGGGCTCATGGAACTTAATTAGGATTTGTGACTTTAGAAAAGTGATATGAGTCAAGGAGTCCCAGAGAGAGACTACATCTTCTAGTGTTCATGTTAATGATGTTCTCACTGTCTTCCATCTACTCTCCATATTTACAGATGTCATCAAGAAGGAGAGAGGTAAGTCGTGTCTTTAAATCACCACATTGATAACATTATATAAACCAATGTCTCTTCTAAAGATGAAACTTCTAGTGAAGTAGAAACACATCATATTAATGTTCCCTGACTTTTATCTGATGTTGTAACATTGATATGAGACAAGGAGTCCCAGAGAGAGATTACATCTACTAGTGTTCATGTTAATGATGTTCTCACTGTCTTCCATCTACTCTACATATTTACAGATGACCTCAAGAAGGAGAGAGGTAAGTCGTGTCTTCAGATCATCACTTTGCTAGAATTATTTAAACTATGTTATGTTTTTGTTGAGCACAAAGTGGAATCGGTAGTTGCATCATCCATTTTTTTTTTATAAATTAACTTTCTACCCCTTGATTCTTGAAGAATATAACTTGTTAATGATTAAAGAGCTTAGTTTAACTGTTGTACCCCATCAGAACCCCAAATATAACCTTGTTTTATCTCAATGTTTGTAAACAAAGTAAATGTAAACAAACACTATGTGGCCTCGAAACATATTTAAAACTATAATGTTGATACTGTATCATGGATGGTCAGTCCTTGTATCCATAGCTCTGTCTATGAATTTGAGAGTGATATTATTTCTCCAGCCCCTCCCTCAGCTTTCTACCAAAACAACAGTGGCTGGAATCACACTTTGTTATTGTTTCAACTACTGATTGGCCCCAGGTGTTCCTGATGTTGTAACATTGATATGAGTCAAGGAGTCCCAGAGAGAGACTACATCTTCTAGTGTTCATGTTAATGATGTTCTCACTGTCTTCCATCTACTCTCCATATTTACAGTTGACCTCTGGGCCCAGAATAGTAAGTACTGTCTGCAGATCATCACTTTACTAACATCACAAGACCCACAAAAGTACATATTTCTTTAATTTATCAATTTTAGGTAGGAAAACACTTTAAGAAGGTAATTCTGAGCTCATTGAATATGCTCCTTCTGATATTGGAACATTGATATGAGACAAGGAGTCCCAGAGAGAGACTACATCTACTAGTGTTCATGTTAATGATGTTCTCACTGTCTTCCATCTACTCTACATGTTTACAGATGACCACACTGGGAAGCTAGGTAAGTAGCATCTTCAGATCATCACTTTGATAATATTATTAGAACCACTAGAATTTTGTCAACCAATTTATATGTTTAAATTTGAACTACAGTCCAGATCATTTGATTTTGCTATTAGATGAAGCACAGGGATATTAACATTAATCTGTTCTATAAATAAACAACATATCTGACATTGTATTCCCAGTTGAACTTTGCTGTGATTTAAATTAGTTGAAAGCGCAGTGATAGACATTTGGGTGACAACAAAACAAAAAATCAGACATTGTTTTTCCACTGGAATTTGGTTGTGCTTTTAGATGGTTTTAAAGCATAGTGAAAACACACGGGAAATGTAAATAACTTCTTGCTGTCTTTTAGAGTGGGTGAATATACTGTAGGTTGTAATCTCATTGATCAACGTCTCAACCAAATATTAACCTGTAGTGTACTCAGAGGGTAGTTTCTGATACACCTGGATCACTGATGGACCAGTCACATTAATGTTGATGTTCTAGAACAGGATGTGTTGAGGCTGTAGAGGACCACTAGACTAGAGAGAGGTAGTCTCTGATACACCTGGATCACTGATGGACCAGTCACATTAATGTTGATGTTCTAGAACAGGATGTGTTGAGACTGTAGAGGACCACTAGACTAGAGAGAGGTAGTCTCTGATACACCTGGATCACTGATGGACCAGTCACATTTATTTAATGAAATTAAGAAGTGGTGGGAGGTAGAATATCTTCATTGTAGAAGTTGTCTCACAGAGGTTCGCTGGACTCATTAAGGTGGTGGAACTCAATTAGGATTTGTGACGTTAGAGAAGTGATATGAGACAAAGAGTCCCAGAGAGAGACTACATCTACTAGTGTTCATGTTAATGATGTTCTCACTGTCTTCCATCTACTCTACATGTTTAAAGTTAACCTCAAGGGCCCAGAATAGAAAGTATTGTCTTCAGATCATCACTTTATTAACATTATTTAAACCAAATTTATCTTCAATAGATGTAATTTCTAGTGAAGTAGAACCCACATAATGTTGTTCACATGAACTTTTCCTGACTTCTACCCTATTATCTATGTCTACAGTTAAGGTTGAAAAGGATCTGACTAGTCAACTGGGTAAGTAGTGTCCTTCATATCCCAGTGTCTTCAGACCATAGAATAATGTTCTAGAACAGGATGTGTTGAGACTGTAGAGGACCACTAGACTAGAGAGAGGTAGTCTCTGATACACCTGGATCACTGATGGACCAGTCACATTTAATGTTGATGTTATAGAACAGGATGTGTTGAGACTGTAGAGGACCACTAGACTAGAGAGAGGTAGTCTCTGATACACCTGAATCACCAGTCACATTTAATTAATGACATTAAGAAGTGGTGGGAGGATAGAATATCTTCATTGTAGAAGTTGTCTCACAGAGATACGCTGGACTCATTTAGGTGGTGGAACTCAATTAGGATTTATGACATTAGAGAAGTGATATGAGACAAGGAGTCTCAGATCATCACTTTGAAAGAATGATGTGAACCATTTTATAAAGACAATTCCTAATCCACTTCAAAACTTACCATGAGGCCACAGGTTTGCGATTCCGACGTCAGACACGCTTTCAAAGTAACCACAAAACAGGGAATCCAAAGCTCCGATAGTGTAACAACAAACAGAAATGTTATAGCTTGGTGAAGGGCCTTCAACCTGTGGTGGTCTGAGTTCTCACCTGCATAACCAGCCCTCTGGATTCTGGGTGGTTGTGTGACTTGCCCCCATAAGCCACAAGTTTAGTATTTAGGCAACGGCTTCTATTCCTGGGGTCCAAACAGGAAACAAAACACAACAATAAAATAAATACTATAACATGACATAAACACTACATAAATACATAACACTACATAATACAATAAAAAATATATTAAAAAGTCTCTCTTCACAGTCCCCGTTGTGCCGTAAGGTGCTCTTTTATTTGTTTTTAGTGTTTACTTGAGTTACCTGCAGTGGCAGAGTTCCATGTAGTCCAGTTCTGGACCTGGGGACTGTGAAGAGACCTCTTGCTGCATGTCTTGTGTGGTACTGATGGGTGTCCTAACTGTGTTTCAACTGCTTGAACAGACAGTTTGGAACCTTTAACCCATCAACCCCTCGCACAGAGACCAGAGTCATCCTGATGAGAACCATGTCCCCAGGGACAAAGTTTCTTCTCTTTCTTGTCAATGTTTGTCTCTTGCAACTCAGTAAGATTATCTTTGGTCCACTTCTCTAAGATCAAGTCTGACATACGCTGAGGTTACAAAACATTAGGAACACCTTCCTAATATTGAGTTGCAACCCTTTTTGCCCTTAGAACAGCCTCAATTTGTCGGGGAATGGACTCTACAAGGTGTCAAAAGCGTTCCACGGGGATGCTGGCCCATGTTGACTCCAATGCTTCCCACAGTTGTGTCCAGTTGGCTGGATCTCCTTTGGGCGGTGGACCATTCTTGATACACACGGGAAACTGTTGAGAAATCAACACTCAACTCATCTGACGTAAAAATCTATAGACCTTTATCCCTTTATTTTCTTTCCAAAACAATTGAGTGTGCCGTCTCTGATCAACTGTCTCGTTAGCTCTCTCAGAACGATTTGACCTTAACCAGTCAGGCTTCAAGACTGGTGACTCAACCGAGACGGCTATTCTCTGTGTCACGGAGGCTCTCCGTATTGCCAAAGCGGACAATCTCTCCTCTGTTCTCATCCTCCTAGGTCTATCCACTACCTTCGACACTGGGAACCATCAGTAGAGAGGATCTGGGTCTGCACCACGTACTCCCACTACTGGTGTCCCCCAGGGCTCGGTTCTAGGCCCTCTCCTCTTCTCTCTATACACCAAGTCACTTGGCTCCGTCATACCCTCACTCCTCTCCATCACGGTTGACAACTTCACCGTGTCGCCCTCCCAGAGTGCAAAGAACCTAAACGTGATCCTGGAAAACAGTCGTTCTCTGCAAACATCAAAGCAGTGACTTGCTGCTGCAGGTTCATGCTCTACAACATCCGTACGACCCTACCTCACACAGGAAGCGCCACTGGTCCTAATCTAGGCACTTGTCATCTCTCTGAACTACCACAACTCGCTGTTGGCTGGGCTCTCTGCTTGTGCCATCAAACCCCTGCAACTAAACCAGAATGCTGCAGCCCACCTGGTTTACAACCTTCCCAAGTTCTCCCATGTCACCCTGCTCATCTGCACACTCCACTGGCTTCCAGTTGAAACTTGCAACCTCTAGAAGACCAGGGTGCTTACCTACATAGCAGCAAAAGGATTTGCCCTTCCCTACCTTCAGGCTATTCTCAAACCCTACACCCCAACCCAAGCACTCCATTCTGCCACCTCTGGTCTCTTGGCCCTCCCATCCCAGTCCAAGTTCTTCTCTGTCCTGGCACCCCAATGGTGGAACCAGCTTCCCCCTGAAGCTAGGACAGCAGAGTCCCTGCCCATCTTCCGAAAGCACCTGAAAACCTCTTCAAAGAGTTTCTTAAATAAGCCCCCCCCCTTCTAGCTCTGACTTTGCTGATTGCTACTTTATTGAGGAAAAGTGTACTTACTGTGCCTGTGATGTGTGATTATCCTAACTAGTTATCTTAAGATAAAGGCACTAACTGTAAGTCACTCTGGATGAGAGCATTTGCTAAATAACTCAAATGTTAAAAAATTAATTTAAAAAAGCAGTTCTTGACTCAAACCGGTACGCCTGGCACCTACTAGTCCCTGAACAAGGCAGTTAACACACTGTTCTCCGGGTGCCAAAGACGTGGATGTCAATTAAGGCAGCCTCCCGCACCTCTCTGATTCAGAGGGGTTGGGTTAAATGCGGAAGACATTTCAGTTGAATGCATTCAGTTGTTAAACTGTCTAGGTATCCACCTTTCCTTTTCCCTTTACTACTATACCACATTTAAAGACACTTAAATATTTTGTCTTGTCCATTCACCCTCTGAATGGCACACATACACAATCCATGTCTCAATTGTCTCAAGGCTTAAAAATATTTCTTTAACCTGTGTCCTCTCCTTCATCTACACTGATTTAAAGTGGATGAAACAAGTGACATCAATAAGGGATCATAGCTTTCACCTGGATTCACCTGGACAGACATGGAAGACATGGCAGGTGTTCCTAATGTTTTGTGCACTCGTGTGTATTGCGCTTGGTATCATCACCTTCTGGCGTAACAATCCTTCGGCATTAACACTCCAGGGGGAATAGCTGGTTTGGTTGGTTTGGATGGGGGTGAGCTTCGGCATTAACACTCCAGCGGGAATAGCTGGTTTGGTTGGTTTGGATGGGGGTGAGAGGCTCCAAATCATTAGGGTCACTAGATGTTTTATTGACCTGTCATTGATGATGGACTCTACTTCACAGATCAGGGTCTGCAGTCCTTCATCATCCAGTGTCTCCTGAAGCAGTATAGCACTGAGAACCCTTCTGATTGTCCTTTTCTGTCTCTCCCAAATATCACCATGGTGTAATACAGTGGGAGGGTTAAAGATCCATGTGATGCCTTTTTAGAGCACGGTGTCCTGTATCTGAGCATCATCCAAGCCCTGAATGACTTCCTTTAGCTCATGCTCTGCTCTGATAAGGTTGGTTTCATTATCCAAGAGGATAATCTTCATTTGTTTTCTCCTTGCAACAAACCTTCTGGTTGCATTTATGCAAGAGTCAGTTTACCATGAATGTGCCACTTCTATATGTACAGCTCTTATCTTCAGGCATGTAAAGATGACTCCATACCGCAGACGTTTCCTCTGACACGCTTTATTTCAGATGGGCCAAAGTAGTCAACGACCATATCGGAGAAAGGTGGTGTCCACGGAGAGAGACCTTTTTATCAGTGTTGTCCTGTAGTGGGAGCTCCAACTTATCAACTGTGGCAGCTGTGAGATACATGCCTGGTATGGGGACTGGTTTTAATGATGGCCTTACCCATGATGGAAGCACAGTGAACTTGACTCTCTCTGTGAGAGTGCCATCACTGCAAAGCCTTTGTCCAGGATGTCTGCCATGAAGTTGGTGTAGTCCTTACAGGACTAGGGATTCTTACTGAGTTTCCATTTCAGGTTGAGAGCACGCTGTACTGCCACACAGCAGTTGTTGGGAAATTCAGCATCCTCATTCCTCAGTGGGAGGCAAATAATATAGAGAACCACCACCTGCTTGGCTGAGAAATACACTCTCCATGAAGAGATGATCTTCTCTTGATATTTCAAGCTGCTCCTCGTGGTGGCGCTCTGGGAAATCATGCTTGACCTGTTGCTGCAGCAGCTCTTCCAGCTCTACCGCAGAGATTCTGTGTGACATTACGTGAGACCGCCCATAGTTGGAGACATTCCTCTTTTTAAAAAGACCATTCACAATCCAGGCCAGAGTGGTTTTCACAGGTGAATGAATGGCTGCAGTTTTACGGTCTCCTAACCAATTGTGCTATTGTGTGGGGTTTTTTCTTCGTTATTTGTAAAAAATATAAGTACTTGTCTATTTTTTACTACTCATAATTTTTTTAACTTAACACGTATTTTCCTTAAAGCTGCATTTGTTGGTTAAGGGCTTATAAGTAAGCATTTCACTGTAAGGTTATATTATATTATACTGTTATATTCGTCACATGTGACAAATAACATTTGATTTGATGATTTGAGGGGGTGACTTTCTCCTTTTTTAGAAGTCCATTCACAATCCAGACCAGAGTGGTTTTCACAGCGTATGGGCCATCTTCTTGGCTGTTTATGACCATCCATGGCTCCATTGCCTGAGGTGTGTTTGTTCCAATCAACAATACAACTTCAGCAGTCTGCTTGAGATGCACCTTTTCCAAATATGGCCATTGGTTCACATCTGTCTGGGTAGGAATCGGTGGAGGCTGGTGGGAGGAGCTATAGTAGAACGGGCTCATTGTAATGGCTGGATGGGAATAAATGGAACAATATCAAACATCAATCATATGGAAACCACATGTTGGACTCCATTCCATTGATTCCACTCCAGCCATTACAATGAGCCCGTCCTCGTATAGCTCCTACCACCACCTGCCACTGGTGGGAATGTTCTCCTTAGTTACAGGGATTTCCTTCTGTGTGAAAACGGCAGGGAGTTCCACAAAACCACTGTCATCAAGGCTGCTCATCTCCAAGCCAGAGACAACAAAGGTACTCAGGACTTCCTGCTTGTTGATAGTCTTGAAGAATGTCCATTCTTCTTCCAGGGACCTTGAGATCTTGAAGCAGTGATTCTGTACAGAATGGGGCTGTACTGCCTGGATCTAGAGGCATATGGTTCCACTGTTCTGTTACTTTCTTTCCTTTCCCCCTCACATGCACAATGGCTAGGATGCAATCAGGATCACCGGCCCAAGTGTGACTCCCAGCATCTCCATCTAGTTTAACGAACACATTGGTAACTCTGCTCTCTGTTTTCGTTGCTTTTCCAGCTGTTTACCTCTTTGTAGGTGATGTGCAACATGGTAGGATGTTTACGTGAACACAGTTTAAAGGGAAGTTGATGTGTGCATCCTTTGTTCCTGTGTCCAGGGGTCCGACAACACGGGCAGATTCATTTGTTCTTCAAAAAGTCACATTTCTCTTGATGTGGCTACGTGTTCAGTTCTCTGCATGTGTCTAGACGGTGTTCTCTTTGACAGAATGGACACTGTCTGAGTGCAGCACTATAGGGATTGCCAACCCAGATCTTCACTGTTTTCACAGCTGGTGTGACACTGGTGGCAAAACCAAAACCACTTTTCCTCTCCTTCAGGACACTTGGCCTACTTACAGGCCCTGAACCTTCCTTCACTGCTGCAGAGGGAGTTTCCCTCAGGTTTCCAAACAGGGGATGTGAGGCGATCCTGGCTTGGTAACCAGATGAGCGAACCTGGCACTTCTTCCTTCCATTTCTCTTGTAGGTCCTAAGCAGACCGTCTCCATTTTTCTTCATTTACAGCAGATTTGAGACTATTGCTCTCATATTTGACAGGCTGTCCATTTCCTCCATATATTTAACATTATCCATAGTTGTGTAGTATCCAGTGAGGAAAACTGCAAAGGCCTGTAAGGATTCGGAATCTTCAACCTTGATGGACGGCCAGCTGAGAGATTTCTCAACGTTCTCAATGTTTTTTCAGAAGTCTTTTGGCGTCTGCATACCCTCTGTCAGCCTCCATATGTTGGTAACTGGACTAGATCTCTGGCTAATCTGACCATGACTATCCTCCTTAATTCTGTTTACAAGTAAAAACTCAAACAGGAAGTACCAGTGACACGCTCAATTCGGAAGTGGTGAGGAGTTTATACATCATTCTCCGGCTTCATTAAAGTGCATTGATGACATCCTCCCCACAGTGACCGTACATTCATATCCCAACCAGAAGCCATGGATTACAGGCAACATCGGCACTGAGCTAAAGGCTGACACTTCAAGGAGCTGGACACAAACCCGGACGCTTAGTTAAAAGAAATCATGCTACGCCCTCCAACGAATCATCAAACAGGCAAAGTGTCAATACAGGAGTAAGATCAAATCCTACTACACCAGCTCTTCTCGGATGTGGCAGGGCTCACAAACTATCACAGATTAGAAAGGGAAACCCAGCCACAAGCTGCCCAGTGACACGAGCCTAGCAGATGATCTAGCTCCATTTTGAGTAACCTTCCCCATGGTATCTTAAGGCCTTCCCATTGCATTCAGGTGTCGTTCATTCCATCATCTGATGTATTTGCCATTCCTTGAAAGGCTTCATACTCATGGAATACATTCAGCTTAGCACTGTTAGCCAATATTTCAGCTTCAATTTCAAAACCTTTATTTTCTGCCTTGAATTGAGCCTCCTGTTTCTCCAATGCTTGTTTCCTTTTCAGTGATTCAGCTTTAACCAGTAAGGATTCCCTTTCAGCCTTCAAATGAAGCCTGATAGAAGATGTGGTGGATTGTCCTGAGCGCCTGCTGTATTGTGATCTATTTACATGTTTTGATGAGACATTGGAGATACGTGTCTGGACCTCCTCATCAGTTTTTTTGGCCGCTGTGCATTAGTTTGCTTCTTCCATCCATGTGTCCAATGTGGTTGCAAAACAATCCAGTGTTGCTGCGTTTGGGCCGTACCATTCAACCTGATACTTTGTTGGCTTCTCAGCAGATAACAAAGCCTTTATGGACTCATTGGGATCATGCAACAACTTAACCAACTTTGAGAAATCTTTGTGTCAGCAATTCAACATTTCCATCATCCCCCATAAGTTGTGTGATCTCATTTCTTTTTTTAGTAAGTGCACCCAACTTTGCAAAAGTTCAAAGGATCTAGAAGTGCTAAGTTCCCATTGGATCCATTGTAAGAGCTCTGAACATCAAATCACATTCACTTCAATTGATTTTCAACCACCAGCACAGTATGAACACATTTTAGCACGGTGTAGCTTAATGAATGAGCCAAAATCAACATCATCACAACTCAGACACAGTCGCCAATCAGCAAAGCGTCTGCTTTTCGCCGCTCCACAATGATTTCTCAACTCAGCGGGCAAATCCAACAACAAAAGAGCAGAGACAAAACGGAAGAACAACCACAAATCTCCCCCCTTTATTCACAGTGAATAGCTCAAATAAATCAGTCACAGAGCTTCAATAGCATCAGTCACTTTTAACACTGTCACTGAGAACATCCATTTACAGTTGAGGAGCGACACTTTTTTACCTTGGTCAGATGAAATGTTCGCCTCTTTACCTCCGGTCCGATGAGTGATCACACTCATAAACCATTCGTCATCGTACCATTCAGCGCCGTTTTTTGTCAAATTTAAAGGCAATTCGTAATCCAGTCATGTGATGTCGTCATCAGACGCGCTACCAAAGTAACCACAAAACAGGGAATCCAAAGCTCTTATACTAACCTACCAAGCAAAAAGGCAGCAACTGCTAATTTGGTCGAAAATGAGTTAACGTAATTTTTTAAACATTAAATACATGCTTAATCATGTGGACAAGTATCCTGCCTCGTATTGTCACGACTTCCGCCGAAGTTGACTCCCCTGCCTGTTCGGGCGGTGCTCGGCGGTCGTCGTCACCGTCCTACTAGCCGCCACCGATCCCTTTTTCGTTTGTCTGTTTGTTTTGTCTTATTAGTTGCACCTGTTGTTTTTGTTTCGTAATGAGCTTCCCTATAATTAGGAGTTTGACCCGCCCTTGTTGTGTGCGGGATTGTTTTTGTTACGTGTGTGTATGTTGGGTGTTTGGCAAGTGTTTTCACTGCGCCCTGGATGTTCGGGTTTATTCTGTTTTTTTTGTTAAGAGTAAAAATAAGGAATATTTTTCCCAAGCGGCTCTCTCTCTCTGCGTCTGGTTCTTTCGCTCACTTAGTCCCGCGTGACACGTATTGTGTTTTGGAGAAAATGGGGGTTGTGTTAGCAGTAACTGCATAAAGTTACTGTGAAACCAAGGTAAATAAAAGCCATTTTTCTCAGTTCCACACAATGAGCAGTTACTGCCTTTTGCTTGGTAGCGCAGTATAGTGTAACAACAAACATAAATGTATTTGCCAGACAAAGGCTCCATGTTTCCAAAACACAGAGTCCATACATGATAAAAACAAAAAGTATCAGATTTAAACAGAAAACAAAACAGTGTATAGTAGAAGGTGTCTTAGTTCATGTAATAGTGATACAATACAGTTTTTTTTGTAACGCCTTACCTGAGTCCTAGCTGACCCATAATGCCAATGTTCTCAATTTGAATTACAAACACGAGAGCCCTTTACTCACTTACTGTTTCCAAAACGAACCCCTCTTTTGAATAGGTTTTTCAAAGCACCCCTTACGTCTACAAAGGTTAAAAAAAACGAACTGATATATATATATATATATATATATATAGGTTCTTAAATGAACCTTAAGTTAAGGTTAAAACCGTAATTGTTTTAACCTTAAATTATCCAAAAAGATCCTACAGGAACCTTTTCTTTTTAGATTGTAGAGAGAGGTAGCTAACACAAAACACATGTTGATTCCTCCTTGGAGACCATTGATGTGTCTAATTGACTATATGTATCTGTTTATCTGTAGAAATACTGGCTTCTCAGCTGGGTAAGTATGATTTGTTACCTATTGTATATGATGGCTTATACTGTATATGCTAGCTTTGTCCATGGAGTTGTGATGAGTTTGTGGGGTCTGTACCTCCGACTATATCAAGTCCCTATCAGGCGATACCATGTCAATTCTTAAACTCTTACCGTGTACCTGTTTGTCCTGTGTAATTGTGTGCATTTCTTTGTTTGCTGAAATCCGTAGTTTATTAAAGTAGCATTTTACATGACCTCTGCCAAAGGAGACGTTGTTGGTTAATGGTGAGGGAGCAGCCAGTCATTGCACGGCTGATTTTGTTTTTAAAGTTTTGGCAGGAGACGCCGAGAAGTATTTCCAGTCCAACTGACAACGCTATAACAATAACAGAACAAGAATAAGCACAGCTACACAGTCCGCCTTAAATAATGGATATGTATAAAAGCATCGAGTTGTAGTGCCTGCTTGAGGTCATAACCTTTTACTCCATTGGAAAACAGTGGATTATGATTACGATTATAACCGTTTTTATACAAAACTACAGATTTCAGTAAACAAAAAAGGCACACAGTGACACAGGACAAACATAGGTACAAGGGATGGACTAGGTACAAGTATGAACTCGTGAGTGACTGGATGTAGTGACGGTACACTCTTCTGGGTGCATCCCTCTAGAACTCATTATGGAAGATATCCTTATTACAGGGTTCTAAACTATAGCTTCAGTATATGCTGTCTTCCAGTACATCAATAATACATTGACAATTTCTAAACGTTTGTGTACAGTGATGAAAAAACTGTATATCTTAATGATTAATATTGGTTAAAAATAATGTATCCACAGATTTTGTGAACACAAACTGGAGTCCAGGTAAAGGAAGAACTGATTTCTAATATTTTGAATGTACTTATTCTTGGAATCTTGTTTGCAGTTATAGTATGATAGATAATTAATGTAGTAAATGTTTTATTACATTGTGTCAGTGTGTTTGGCACTAAATTTTACTGAATTTACCATCAATCTCACCACGGGCATAACACAGTTTCTCTGGACCCTCGCAAGGTCGGAGTTCTCCCCCCCTAAAATAAAAATCGAAGTATAGACTACCGATCGCTGGCCATGGTGCTGAAATCGCGACATGTCTATGCGGCTGCATGCCTATCGAATCGATGGAAGGCTTTCTGTGGTGCCAAGGCTTAGCTTTGGCTAATGGATAAATGTTAATTGGGAGACAGGCCTATTTGGTCGTAATTTTCTACTACTGGCTGGTGGCAATAATGTAATTACTTATTCAGTAATTAAAGTTGTAAATTCAGTCATTGCAGATTGTAAAATAAATGTTAGTGGCAACCGCATACTAATCAGCTACCAGAATATACAACTGTTCTGTATAGAATACCTGAACCTGCATAACATGAGCTGTCCTCCGGCTCTCTCTCAGCTTGGATAGAAAGTTGTGGGTAAAACCAGTCTATTAAAGCCAAATAATAGTCAGTCCCCCTCAAAACACTAACTAGGGATTGTTTCATTATGCAGTGTACTATATATAGCTATATACCGTATTTAGCTGGTCTTTATAAAATTGAAATAAAAGTTACACATCAAATCGCCGAACAATGAGGGAAAAAGTAGTCATCTTGAGGATCAATTCAGACACTATTTATTACTGAACTCAGCAGGGTGTGTCTGGCTAATAGTTTACACAAATGGGCTGCAATATTCAAGGTAAATTAAATCAAATTAAATCCAGTTTGAGACTCCCCTGGTGTCTTGAAGTCCTCATTGTTTGTGTGCAAAATGCATCTACCAATGTATTGTCTGTCCAGTATCCATATATCCACGGACTGTAGGTCCATGTTGCGGGTCCAACTGCTTTCTATACTGAGTATTGACAGCCCAGACAGTCTTCCCTGAGACATTGTGTAGTATATGTCCTTTGTGCTGCACACAATTCAACTTGACTGATGCATGCCAAGATATAACAATGTACTGTTGATATCCAGACCACCGGTCTACAGAGCTTCCTATACAGCTTATCTCTTTCCGTAACGTGTCGAGGACGGCTTTAAATAACCAGTTGAACTGACAGTTGCTTGCACTGTTTCTCTATGGTTTTGGTCATCAATCTAACCTTTAAACAGCGTACATCCCTCCCATAGACAAGGGGAGAAGGGCGATGTAAAGGCCTCGATTTTTGTCGTTCTGAGCATATGCAATGTGTCTGCCTCCGCATTAATTTAATGTTTAACTTCCCACACAAAATTACTTCTTTACTTATTTTAGGTTTAAGGAAGTGTGTAGGTCGCATTCGTTATTGTAAAGCAATGAAAGGTATGTATTTAGATCCGCCTGCTCGATACAAATTCAGAGACTGATTTGCCATGTCTGTGCCTTGAAGCAGTCGAGCTGAATAAATGTTTTTCCAAGGACCGCCCCTTTGACGTAACGTTGCAGTGAAGTTCAATAAATTGATGTAGTGATACTTTCGAACACCAGAGGGAGACAAATACACGTTTATTCTACAGAGGACGTTGACATGGTCCTAGTAAGGTTATAGGTCTGCATAGTTTGAGGTCTGGATTGAACAGCACAAATGTGCACTTACAGTTGTTTGTGATTTCCATGAAGTATGTTACTAATTTTCATAACCAACAGACTCTAACTCTATATTTCAGATTTTGAAACCATCAGAAGACATGCAGGTGTGTTTTATACTATGTGACTCTAGCTGTATTTTAGGGAGGAATAGTGTCCTCACTGTCCTGTTGATCTGGTCCAAACTCATCAATACTCTACAAGCCAGAGAATTAGCCTGACATAACTATCATGTATTTACTGTGATCACCAGCCATGTGTATTTGACAGCTGTAAGAATGGGCAAGTAAGGCTGAGACAAAGATTCAATCAGATCAAGCGTTAACCAGAGATATCAGACACCCACATAGGGGATATTTTGGTTGAGGTGGAACTGCATTGGAGCCGTCAATCTGTGAGAGCTGTTCTTGATCATTGTCACGAAGCCCCACCCACCCCACTGGCTTCAGAAGTTCAGAAAGAGAAGGTGTAGGATATATAGAAATAATTACACTCAAATTGAAAAAACATGAAATAATAATGAGGATTTCTATCATCCTAATGAAGGTGTAGATTACATCTCACATTCCAGTGTTCCAACGTGTAAACAAGGCTGCATTTCTGTTAATGCAAGTGCAGCCAATATCAATATCCGCTTTTTGTATAATACCAGGAGTCATTTGTGTATTCAGACTGGTCTCATAGACTAGATGTAACATAGTAAACGTGAATCCGGTACACTCAGATTAGTATGATTTGTTTGGTATGATTACATAAGACAGAAGGTTACTTAAGGCACAAACTAAAGGGGGGTGGTTGGTCAGGCTGTGTGGGCGTATAATGTAAACGTCTAGCAACCCAAAGGTTGATGTTCCAATATCATCACGGACAACTTTAGCATTTAGCAACTTTGCAACTTTCTTAGCTGCTACTTTTTAGTTACTTTGCAACTACTTAGCATGTTAGCTAACCCTGACCTTAACCCTTTTAGCTAACTTTTCCTTAACCCTAACCTTAACCATGTTAGCTAACCCTTCCCCTAACGCACAGGTGTCAAACTCATTCCACGGGGGGCCGAGTGTCTGCGGGTTTTCGCTCCTCCCTTGTACTTGATTGATGAATTAACATCACTAATTAGTTAGGAACTCCCCACACCTGGTTGTCTAGGGCTTTATTGAAAGGAAAAACCAAAAACCTGCAGATAATAGGCCCTCCGTGGAATGAGTTTGACACCCCTGCCCTAACCTATACCCTTTAACCCAACTCCTAACCCTAAACATAACCCCTAAACCCTAGAGCTAGCTAACGTTAGTGTTAGCCACCTAGCTAACGTTACCCACAACAAATTGGAATTTGTAACATATCATATGTTTTGAAAATGTGTAACATTGTACATGTTGGAAATTCATAACATATTGTACGAATTGCAATTCGTAACATATCATACAAATTGTAATTCGTAAGATATCATACAAAATGGATTATGGACATCCACAAATGAATACATACCACACGAAACGTAACATATCATGCTAAATGGATTGTCTCGTATAATCTTACAGAATAACAGCAAATGCTTTGAAACCACTTTGGTGGATTTGACAGCTCTTAACTCAGTTCCACCTCTGACACTGTCAAAACAACCGCTATGTGTATGTTGGATAAAACAGATCTGATTGAATCCAGCCCTAAATCATGTATTAACATTAGTTTAGAGGTTCTTACCCATGACCTAATGAAAACTGCTACAGGATGTCCTGTTATCTCTACCTCAGTCACACATGACCTAATGAAAACTGCTACAGGATATCCTGTTCTCTACCTCAGTCACTCATGACCTAATGAAAACTGCTACAGGATATCCTGTTATCTCTACCTCAGTCACACATGACCTAATGAAAACTGCTACAGGATATCCTGTTATCTCTACCTCAGTCACACATGACCTAATGAAAACTGCTACAGGATATCCTGTTATCTCTACCTCAGTCACTCATGACCTANTTGTGTTTACCGTAGTGTATTATACCACTGATGATGATGTCATTGTGTTTACCATAGTGTATTATACCACTGATGATGATGTCATTGTGTTTACCATAGTGTATTATACCACTGATGATGATGTCATTGTGTTTACCATAGTGTATTATACCACTGATGATGATGTCATTGTGTTTACCATAGTGTATTATACCACTGATGTTGATGTCATTGTGTCATTGTGTTTACCATAGTGTATTATGCCACTGATGTTGATGTCATTGTGTCATTGTGTTTACCATAGTGTATTATGCCACTGATGTTGATGTCATTGTGTCTACCATAGTGTATTACACCACTGATGTTGATGTCATTGTGTCATTGTGTTTACCATAGTGTATTATACCACTGATGATGATGTCATTGTGTTTACCGTAGTGTATTATACCACTGATGATGATGTCATTGTGTTTACCATAGTGTATTATACCCACTGATGTCATGATGTCATTGTGTTTACCATAGTGTATTATACCACTGATGATGTCATGATGTCATTGTGTTTACCATAGTGTATTATACCTCTGATGTTGATGTCATTATGTCATTGTGTTTACCATAGTGTATTATACAACTGATGATGATGTCATTATGTCATTGTGTTTACCGTAGTGTATTATACCCACTGATGTTGATGTCATTGTGTTTACCGTAGTGTATTATACCACTGATGTTGATGTCATGATGTCATTGTGTTTACCGTAGTGTATGTTTCTCTCCACAGTGAATGTGACTCTAGACCCTGATACTGCACATCGTAAACTCATTCTGTCTGATGACAGGAAACAAGTGAGACATGGAGAACTAAATCCGGTTCTCTCTGACAACGGGAAGAGGTTTACAAATTGGTCCTGTGTCCTCGGAAATGTGGGCTTCTCAGGGAAGTTTTACTATGAGGTGAAGGTGGAGGGGAAGACTGAGTGGACTTTGGGAGTGGTCAGAAAGTCCATCGATATGAATGAAAGTTTTAGACCGATCCCTAATAAAGGATGCTGGACTTTAGAGCTGGAGGATGGAAAGTACACAGCTCATGCTGATTCCCCTGTCACCCTCTTACTGAGAGAGGAGCCCCAGAAGGTGGGGGTGTTTGTGGATTATGAGAAGTGTCAGGTCTCCTTCTACAATGTGGAGGACAGGTGTCATATCTACTCTTTCACTGGCTGCACCTTCACTAAGAAACTCTATCCATTCTTCAACCCTGGTGGTTCAGATAGTGTTTCACTGGTCATCTGTCCTGTAGATGCCACTGACTGACTGTTTTAAATCAAACAAGGTGCAATTGTTATTTGTGAAATGCTTGTTATTCTGTTAATGTGCAGTAAATATACTGTATATAATAAAAAAAGTATAGAAAAACAAACCAAAACAGTTTAACAAGAATAATGCAATATTTGTTACAGGAGTTTACTTACTTGGACTTTTTAATTATATACAGTACCAGTCAAAAGTTTGGACACACCTACTCATTCAAGGGATTTTCTTTATTTTTACTATTTTCTGCATTGTAGAATAATAGTAAAGACATCAAAACTATGAAATAACACATATTGAATCATGTAGTAATCAAGAAAGTGTTAAACAAATCAAAATATATATTAGATTTTAGATCCTTCAAAGTAGCCAGCCCTTTGCCTTGATGACAGCTTTGCACACTCTTGGCCAATCAGTTGTGTTGTGACAATGTGATGGCTTATTGTAGTGATGTATGACAGTGTGTTCATAGATGTCCAACAATCTGTTGTAAATGCCACGTATGGTGATGGAGAGCTCGGGCTTTCAACTTGCAGAGCAATCATTGTACAATTTCTCCATCAGGGTCGTCGCAGTCGGGTTCTAGAAAGGACTATTACAACTCTCTGTTGGCTGAGCTCCCCGCTTGTGCCATCAAACCTGAAGCTAGGACATCAGAGTCCCTGCCCGTCTTCCGAAAGCACCTGAAACCCCACCTCTTCAAAGAATTTCTTAAATAATCCCCCCGCCCTTTCTAGCTCTGATAGCTACTTTACTGAGGACAAATGTTCTTACTGTGACTGAGATGTGGTTGTCCCACCTAGCTATCTTAAGATGAATGCATTGTAAACAAATTAAATAAACCCAGCAGTGTTGCAGTTCTTGACACAAACCAGTGGGCCTGTCACCTACTACCATACCCCGTTCAAAGCCACTTATTAAATCTTTTGTCTTGTCTACACTCTGAATTGCACACATCCACAATCCATGTCTCAAGGCTTAAAAATCCTTGTTTAACGTGTCTCCTCCCCTTCATCTACACTGGTTTCAGTGGATTTAATAAGGGATCATAGCGTTTCAAAACGCCATACTTGAGTCCTAGCTGACCCATAATGTATGGTAACTCCGTACCTGAGTCCTAGCTGACCCATAATGTATGATAACGCCATACCTGAGTCCTAGCTGACCCATAATGTATGGTAACGCCATACCTGAGTCCTAGCTGACCCATAATGTATGGTAACTCCATACCTGAGTCCTAGCTGACCCATAATGTATGATAACGCCATACCTGAGTCCTAGCTGACCCATAATGTATGGTAACTCCATACCTGAGTCCTAGCTGACGCATAATGTATGATAACGCCATACCTGATTCCTAGCTGACCCATAATGTATGGTAACTCCATACTTGAGTCCTAGCTGACCCATAATGTATGATAACGCCATACCTGAGTCCTAGCTGACCCATAATGTATGATAACACCATACCTGAGTCCTAGCTGACCCATAATGTATGGTAACTTGGTGCGGCAGGTAGCCTAGTGGTTAGAGCATTGGGCCAGTAACCGAAAGGTTGCTAGAAGGGTGTCAAGGTAAAAATCTGTCGTTCTGCCCCTGAACAGGCAGTTATCCCACTGTTCCTAGGCCGTCATTGTAAATACACATTTGTTCTTAACTGACTTGCCTAATTAAATAAAGGTTAAATACAATGTTTTAATGAAAAATACCTGAGTCCTAGCTGACCCATAATGCCAAAACCCTAAATAGGTATAGGAAAAGGGGTGTGCCAGAACGCTGCAGCCCATCTGGTTTTCAACCGACCCAAGTTCTCCCATGACACCCCGCTTCTCTTCACACTCCACTGGCTTACAGTCGAACCTCGCATCCACTACAAGACCATGGTGTTTGTCTACATAGCAGCAAGAGGAACTGCCCCTCCATACCTTCAGGCTATGCTCAAACCCTACACACCAACCCGAGCACTCCGTTCTGCCATCTCGGGTCTCTTGGCACTTCCACCCTTAAGAGAGGGCAGCTCCCACTCAGCCCAGTCCAAGCTCTTCTCTGTCCTGGCACCCCAATGGTGGAACCAGCTTCCACCTGAAGCTTGGACAGCAGAGTCCCTGCCCATCTTCCTGAAAGCACCTGAAACCCTACCTCTTCAAAAAGTATCTTTAAAAAATTCACCCAGTCAGGTCTCTGGACTACATTTTCATTAACTAGGCAAGTCAGTTAAGAACAAGTTCCTATTTACAATGACGGCCTAGAAACAGTGGGATAACTGCCTGTTCAGGGGCAGAACAACATATTTTTACCTTGTCAGCTCGGGGATTTGATCTAGCAACCTTTCAGTTGCCGGCCCAACGCTCTAATCACTAGGCTACCTGCCGCCCCATGTGGAGGTCCTGGTCGGGTCGTGACTCTGGACTACATTATTGAGGTCCTGGTCGGTTCGTGACTCTGGACTAAATTATTGAGGTCCGGGTCGGGGCGTGACTCTGGACTACATTAAGGAGGTCCGGGTCGGGGCGTGACTCTGGACTACATTAAGGAGGTCCGGGTCGGGTTGTGACTCTGGACTACATTAAGGAGGTCCTGGTCGGGTCGTGACTCTGGACTACATTATTGAGGTCCTGGTTGGGTCGTGACTCTGGACTACATTATTGAGGTCCTGGTCGGGTCGTGACTCTGGACTACATTATTGAGGTCCTGGTTGGGTTGTGACTCTGGACTACATTATTGAGGTCCTGGTCGGGTCGTGACTCTGGACCACATTATTGAGGTCCTGGTCGGGTCGTGACTCTGGACCGCGACCAATCGAAGGGGAACTCTGGGATTCAACCAAAGGCAAAACGGTCACCACGTCACTTTTTTGTTTTGAAGCGATACAGTGTTTGTTTACAATTATTGTTACCAAACAATGGAGTTAAACAAGGTTATATGTTGGGTTCTGATAGGGTAAGAAAGTTGAACTAAGCTCATGAGGCATTTATAAATTATGTTATTTCAAGAATCAATGGCTATATACAATTAATTTAAAAGTCCAAAACTGTACAGTACATGACCAAAAGTATGTGGACACCAGCTCGTCGAACATCTAATTCCAAAATCATGGGCATTAATATGGAGTTGGTCCCCGTTTGTTGCTATAACAGCCTCCACTCTACTGAGAAGGCTTTCCACTAGATGTTAGAACATTGCTGCGGGGACTTGCTTCCATTCAGCCACAAGAGCATTAGTGAGGTCTGGCACTGATGTTGGGCAATTAGGCCTGGCTCACAGTCTGCGTTCCAATTGATCACAAAGGTGTTCGATCGAGTTGAAGTCAGGGCTCTGTGCAGGCCAGTCAAGTTCTACAAACTTGACAAAAATGTCTTTATGGATCTCGTTTTGTGCACGGGGGTATTGTCATGCTGAAACAGGAAAGGACCTTCCCCAAACTGTTGCCACAAAATTGGAAGCACAGAATCGTTTCGGAAAGTCATTGTATGCTGTAGCGTTAAGATTTCCCTTCGCTGTAACTAAGGGGTCTTGCCCGAATCATGAAAAACAGCCCTAGCCCATTAATCCTCCTCCACCAAACTTTACAGTTGGCACTATGCATTGGGGCAGGTAGTGTTCTCCTGGCATCTACCAAACCCTGATTCGTCCGTCGGACTGCCAGATGGTGAAGCGTGATTCATCACTCCAGAGAATGCGTTTCCACTGCTCCAGAGTCCAATGGCGGCAAGCTTTACACCATTCCAGCCAAAGCTTGGAATTGTGCATGGTGATCTTAGGCTTGTGTGCAGCTGCTCGGCCATGAAAACCCATTTCATGAAGCTCCCGACAAATAGTTATTGTGCTGACGTTGCTTCCAGAGGCAGTTTGGAACTCGGTAGTGAGTGTTGCAACTGAGGACAGACAATTTTTACGCTCTACGCACTTCAGCACTCGGCGGTCCCGTTCTGTGAGCTTGTGTGGACTACCATTTCGGGGTTGAGCCGCTGTTGCTCCTAGATGTTTCCACTTCACAATAACAGCACTTACAGTTGAACGGGGCAGCAGGGCAGAAATTTGACGGACTGACTTTTGGAAAGGTGACATCCTACAACGGTGCCACGTTGAAAGTCACTGGTCCTCCAGAGACTGTAAACTCTATTGATGCTTCTTCTTCTCCTTGGTCCTCCAGAGACTGTAAACTCTATTGATGCTTCTTCTTCTCCTTGGTCCTCCAGAGAATGTAAACTCTATTGATGCTTCTTCTTCTCCTTGGTCCTCCAGAGACTGTAAACTCTATTGATGCTTCTTCTTCTCCTTGGTCCTCCAGAGACTGTAAACTCTATTGATGCTTCTTCTTCTCCTTGGTCCTCCAGAGAATGTAAACTCTATTGATGCTTCTTCTTCTCCTTGGTCCTCCAGAGACTGTAAACTCGATTGATGCTTCTTCTTCTCCTTGGTCCTCCAGAGACTGTAAACTCTATTGATGCTTCTTCTTCTCCTTGGTCCTCCAGAGAATGTAAACTCTATTGATGCTTCTTCTTCTCCTTGGTCCTCCAGAGACTGTAAACTCTATTGATGCTTCTTCTTCTCCTTGGTCCTCCGGAGACTGTAAACTCTATTGATGCTTCTTCTTCTCCTTGGTCCTCCAGAGACTGTAAACTCTATTGATGCTTCTTCTTCTCCTCGGTCCTCCAGAGACTGTAAACTCTATTAATGCTTCTTCTTCTCCTTGGTCCTCCAGAGACTGTAAACTCTATTGATGCTTCTTCTTCTCCTTGGTCCTCCAGAGAATGTAAACTCTACTGATGCTTCTTCTTCTCCTTGGTCCTCCAGAGACTGTAAACTCTATTGATGCTTCTTCTTCTCCTTGGTCCTCCAGAGACTGTAAACTACTGATGCTTCTTCTTCTCCTTGGCCCACTTAAGGCTCCATGATTTCATGCTCACAGTCAAGTCTACATGGGTCACTAACTATACATGCTCTCATATAAAACAGCAAAGTAAAGCAAGCTGTATCCCCCCATCGGCAGCGGTTGTCTCTGGCCAGCTTAACTGATGTCTTTGTACATGTACGATTTCTGCACTTAAGAAAATGGTGCCTTCATGAAGAAGTGTGCAACTAGATTTGCTTGTGTTTCATTTGACCATGTGGGTCAATGAGAGGATATAGTGACAGAGTGATTGACATTGTATTCTAACATATGCAATTGTGAGCTATACTGGAGGTTACTGACTAATGTGTATAAAACAATAACAATGGATAGGTGGACCAGTTAAAATGATACATTGACCTTATAGGCCAGGTTCACCCAGGTGGTGTAACACATTTAACACATACGTCTTGATACAAAGAACCACAATGTTTTAACTGCAAAAGGTTGGGGGAAAATGCACACAAACTCAAACTAAAAAAGTATCAGATGTGTTGTACCTGTATGAACCAAGTCACAGAGACTATTAAACTGTCAATAGGAAGGGACAAGATAACAAGAGACTCTGGGTACCACCTGTATGAACCAAGTCACAGAGACTATTAAACTGTCACTAAGAAGGGACAAGATAACAAGAGACTCTGGGTACCACCTGTATGAACCAAGTCACAGAGACTATTAAACTGTCACTAGGAAGAGACAAGATAACAAGAGACTCTAGGTACCACCTGTATGAACCAAGTCACAGAGACTATTAAATTGTCACTAGGAAGGGACAAGATAACAAGAGACTCTGGGTACCACCTATTTGAACCAAGTCACAGAGACTATTAAACTGTCATAAGGAAGGGACAAGATAACAAGAGACTCTGGGTACCACCTGTATGAACCAAGTCACAGAGACTATTAAACTGTCACTAGGAAGAGACAAGATAACAAGAGACTCTAGGTACCACCTATATGAACCAAGTCACAGAGACTATTAAACTGTCCCTAGGAAGAGACAAGATAACAAGAGACTCTAGGTACCACCTGTATGAACCAAGTCACAGAGACTATTAAATTGTCACTAGGAAGGGACAAGATAACAAGAGACTCTAGGTACGTCCCAAGATATAGTTCCCCACTTTTGACTGAGGAGGGCTTTGGTCAAAAGTAGTGTACTACATAGGGAATAGGGTGCCATATGGGACAGAGACTCCATCACTCGTCCCCAGTCCTCTCCCCAGTTCAGATTAGGACAGTGTAAACCATTGTCATAGAACTCAAACTGGGAACAATGGTATTTCTAATCTCTCGTGGACAGACACATGTAACATAACTGATATCGTCTGTCAACAGGCTGTGGGATGTGAAAACTAACGAGGAACTTTGTTCCGTGACGCAGAGTTTTCGTCACTGATCATTTGGATGATTTCGCAGTTGAGGGACAATTATCACAGACTGGCCTGAAACCCACAGAGAGTTTCTGTTTAGGTGAGGGGACAATTATCACAGACTGGCCTGAAATCCACAGAGAGTTTCTGTTTAGGTGAGGGGACAATTATCACAGACTGGCCTGAAATCCACAGAGAGTTTCTGTTTAGGTGAGGGGACAATTATCACAGACTGGCCTGAAACCCACATAGAGTTTCTGTTTAGGTGAGGGGACAATTAGCACAGACTGGCCTGAAATCCACAGAGAGTTTCTGTTTAGGTGAGGGGACAATTAGCACAGACTGGCCTGAAACCCACAGAGAGTTTCTGTTTAGGTGAGGGGACAATTAACACAGACTGGCCTGGAACCCACAGAGAGTTTCTGTTTAGGTGAGGGGACAATTAGTACAGACTGGCCTGAAACCCACAGAGAGTTTCTGTTTAGGGGGGTGAAGACTTGTTTCTTTTAAAATCTTCCCCCAGAACATAGTCAAGCATGTGACGCATAACGTTAGGTTTTAGATGTGGATTTCAGAGATTATTGGTATTTCTAACACCCATCCCAGTCAGTGTGAGGCGAGAGAGAGACCCATCCCAGTCAGTGTGAGGCGTGAGATAGACCCATCCCAGTCAGTGTGAGGTGCAAGAGAGAGACCCATCCCAGTCAGTGTGAGGTGCAAGAGAGAGACCCATCCCAGCCAGTGTGAGGCGAGAGAGAGAGACCCATCCCAGTCAGTGTGAGGCGAGAGAGAGACCCATCCCAGTCAGTGTGAGGCGTGAGAGAGACCCATCCCAGTCAGTGTGAGGTGCAAGAGAGAGACCCATCCCAGTCAGTGTGAGGTGCAAGAGAGAGACCCATCCCAGCCAGTGTGAGGCGAGAGAGAGAGACCCATCCCAGCCAGTGTGAGGCGAGAGAGAGAGACCCATCCCAGCCAGTGTGAGGCGAGAGAGAGACCCATCCCAGTCAGTGTGAGGCGAGAGAGAGACCCATCCCAGTCAGTGTGAGGCGAGAGAGAGACCCATCCCAGTCAGTGTGAGGCGAGAGTGAGACCCATCCCAGCCAGTGTGAGGCGAGAGAGAGACCCATCCCAGTCAGTGTGAGGCGAGAGAGAGACGCATCCCAGTCAGTGTGAGGCGAGAGAGAGACCCATCCCAGTCAGTGTGAGGCGAGAGAGAGACCCATCCCAGTCAGTGTGAGGTGTGAGAGAGACCCATCCCAGTCAGTGTGAGGCGAGAGAGAGACCCATCCCAGTCAGTGTGAGGCGAGAGAGAGACCCATCCCAGTCAGTGTGAGGTGTGAGAGAGACCCATTCCAGTCAGTGTGAGGCGAGAGAGAGACCCATCCCAGTCAGTGTGAGGCGAGAGTGAGACCCATCCCAGTCAGTGTGAGGCGAGAGAGAGACCCATCCCAGTCAGTGTGAGGTGTGAGAGAGACCCATCCCAGTCAGTGTGAGGCGAGAGAGAGACCCATCCCAGTCAGTGTGAGGCGAGAGAGAGACCCATCCCAGTCAGTGTGAGGTGTGAGAGAGACCCATTCCAGTCAGTGTGAGGCGAGAGAGAGACCCATCCCAGTCAGTGTGAGGCGAGAGTGAGACCCATCCCAGTCAGTGTGAGGCGAGAGAGAGACCCATCCCAGTCAGTGTGAGGCGAGAGAGAGACCCATCCCAGTCAGTGTGAGGCGAGAGAGAGACCCATCCCAGTCAGTGTGAGGCGAGAGAGAGACCCATCCCAGTCAGTGTGAGGCGAGAGTGCTAGGTGTTGTGGTGATCCAGATGGTCCACTGGGAAAGACTGTGTCTGTATCCCAAATGGCACCCTATTCCAAGGCTATTTTTCACAGACCTTGGATCTGGTCCTTTTTCTATGCAATATTACCAACGTTCCTGTCAGAGAAAGAAATCAGGGTTGGCCTCAATTCCATTTCAATTCCAAGTAAAGTCAGGAACTACACTGAAACTCTGATTCCAACTCTCTTCAATCCTTTAAATTAGGACAATTTGGAATTGGAATTATGTTTACATTCTGAATTGACTCAAATTCAAATGGAATTGACCCCTAACCTGTCAAATACATGAATGGATCACTCTTTTTTTTAATTAAGGCGTGGACTGTAGAATATACCATATACAAGAAAGTGATAGGTGTATCCTTCATTTGTTGCTATTTTAGAAAACCCAGTATGTAGCGTTTATACCTGCATCTGTCTTCTCAGTGCTCTGATTTATACCTGCAGCTGTCTTCTCAGTGTTCTGATTTATACCTGCATCTGTCTTCTCAGTGTTCTGATTTATACCTGCATCTGTCTTCTCAGTGTTCTGATTTATACCTGCAGCTGTCTTCTCAGGGCTCTGATTTATACCTGCATCTGTCTTCTCAGGGCTCTGATTTATACCTGCATCTGTCTTCTCAGGGCTCTGATTTATACCTGCATCTGTCTTCTCAGGGCTCTGATTTATACCTGCATCTGTCTTCTCAGGGCTCTGATTTATACCTGCATCTGTCTTCTCAGGGCTCTGATTTATACCTGCATCTGTCTTCTCAGTGTTCTGATTTTACCTCCATCTGTCTTCTCAGTGCTCTGATTTATACCTGCATCTGTCTTTTCAGTGCTCTGATTTATACCTGCATCTGTCTTCTCAGGGCTCTGATTTATACCTGCATCTGTCTTCTCAGTGCTCTGATTTATACCTGCATCTGTCTTCTCAGTGTTCTGATTTATACCTGCATCTGTCTTCTCAGTGTTCTGATTTATACCTGCATCTGTCTTCTCAGTGTTCTGATTTATACCTGCAGCTGTCTTCTCAGGGCTCTGATTTATACCTGCATCTGTCTTCTCAGTGCTCTGATTTATACCTGCATCTGTCTTCTCAGTGTTCTGATTTATACCTGCATTTGTTTTCTCAGTACTCTGATTTATACCTGCATCTGTCTTCTCAGTGCTCTGATTTATACCTGCATCTGTCTACTCAGTGCTCTGATTTATACCTGCATCTGTCTTCTCAGTGTTCTGATTTATACCTGCATTTGTTTTCTCAGTACTCTGATTTATACCTGCATCTGTCTTCTCAGTGCTCTGATTTATACCTGCATCTGTCTTCTCAGTGTTCTGATTTATACCTGCATTTGTTTTCTCAGTACTCTGATTTATACCTGCATCTGTCTTCTCAGTGCTCTGATTTATACCTGCATCTGTCTTCTCAGTGCTCTGATTTATACCTGCATCTGTCTTCTCAGTACTCTGATTTATACCTGCATCTGTCTTCTCAGTGCTCTGATTTATACCTGCATCTGTCTTCTCAGTGCTCTGATTTATACCTGCATCTGTCTTCTCAGTGTTCTGATTTATACCTGCATTTGTTTTCTCAGTACTCTGATTTATACCTGCATCTGTCTTCTCAGTGTTCTGATTTATACCTGCATCTGTTTTCTCAGTACTCTGATTTATACCTGCATCTGTCTTCTCAGTGCTCTGATTTATACCTGCATCTGTCTACTCAGTGCTCTGATTTATACCTGCATCTGTCTTCTCAGTGTTCTGATTTATACCTGCATTTGTTTTCTCAGTACTCTGATTTATACCTGCATCTGTCTTCTCAGTGCTCTGATTTATACCTGCATCTGTCTTCTCAGTGCTCTGATTTATACCTGCATCTGTCTTCTCAGTGCTCTGATTTATACCGGCATCTGTCTTCTCAGTGCTCTGATTTATACCTGCATCTGTCTTCTCAGTGCTCTGATTTATACCTGCATCTGTCTTCTCAGTGTTCTGATTTATACCTGCATCTGTCTTCTCAGTGCTCTGATTTATACCTGCATCTGTCTTCTCAGTGTTCTGATTTATACCTGCATCTGTCTTCTCAGTGCTCTGATTTCAGTCAAAGTACTTTATTTGAATGACACGTACAGTATACTGCCATATCCACACTCACTGAGTACTGTATTCTCATTCAGCATGAAATCATGACATACTCACCCAGACAGTGATTTAGGTCTTCTGCATGTACTACTTGGATATCTACATTAATATCAGCTATATAAGTTATATTTCTATGCTCTCTCTCTCGTTGAGCTAGTCGCTGTCTGCCTCCCTTACAGCGGGAATCCTCTGGTTAAGTTCCTGCCTTGACTATATGTGCAGGCGTTGCATTTAATCAACCAATGGTTGTGTGCCATGTCGTCGACTGTGCAGTAGGGCATCAGATGGCTATATCATATGATGTGGTTAGTTGATATGTATTTAACCATCTAGGCATTATGAGATCTGGCATGTCTCTGCAATGTAGTCAGCAGCACTAAACAGACTGACATGTACCAGTGTATAAAGGACTAGACAGACCGACATGTACCATGTACCACCTCCTTATTACACTAGTGACCATATGTAACAGGGTTTGTTATGTTTCCACTTGCCTCTAAAGAAATGTGTATTTGATGTTCAAGCATTCTTATTGGTTAGTTCAATTCTGATGACAATAAGGGGTGTTGTGATTGGCCCCACTTGCAGATAGGGGGAGATCGCGAACGTCAGGTCTTCCCAGTATGAAAATGTGATGCAAGGGGTAGGTCACGTTCTGAATACTGTTTTCTATTTTCTATTTTACAATGTGTACAAGTTTGCTGTACGTTACTGATTTTATACATGTGTGGGTATATGGTACCTGTTAGGGATTGAGGGGCTTTCTGGGATGTTCTTTGGCATATGATTGCTGTAAATAATTGTGTTAGCTAGTATACACCGATGTCATGGTCACATAAGCCACGGCTAACACAGTTGTCTTCATGCTACAGATTTTGTCATCGACAGCCATCAACACTGTTAAGCCCTGCACAACTAACGTGCTGTTTCCCATTTAACAACAGGTATTTATTTATACATGTTATATTTTGTATTGTATTTTTGTATTTTGTTCGCCCAGTATGAAAATGTGATGCAAGGGATTTTGTCATCGACAGCCATCAACACTGTTAAGCCCTGCACAACTAACGTGCTGTTTCCCATTTAACAACAGCAGAAATAAATGATGCTCAACTGGGACCACTGGCCGAAGTTATTTATTATTAGAAAACACAACGCATGGAGAGTACACTATACATCTGTTACACATATCCCCCGCGCATCCCGCAAAGGCGGAGGTGTTGCTAACATTCACGATAGCAAATTTCAATTTACAAAAAAAAACGACTGCGTTTTCGTCATTTGAGCTTCTAGCAATGAAATCTATGTAGCCTACTCAGTCACTGTTTATAGCTACTCTGTTTACAGGCCTCCTGGGCCATGAATTCCTATCGGACCTTGTAGTCATGGCAGATAATATTATCATTTTTGGTGACTTTAATTTTCACATGGAAAAGTCCACAGACCAACTCCAAAAGGCTTTCGGAGCCATCATCAACTCAGTGGGTTTTGTCCAACATGTCTCCGGACCTACTCACTGCCATAGTCATACTCTGGACATAGTTTTGTCCCATGGAATAAATGTTGTGGATCTTAATGTTTTTCCTCGTAATCCTGGACCATCGGACAACCATTTTATTACGTTTGCAATCGCAACAAATAATCTGCTCAGACCCCAACCAAGGATCATCAAAAGCCATGCTATAAATTCTCAGACAACCCAAAGATTTCTAGATACCCTTCCAGACTCCCTCCACCTACCCAAGGACGTCAGAGTACAAAAATCAGTTAACCACCTAACTGACAAATTTAATTTAACCTTGCGTAATACCCTAGATGCAGTCGTACCCCTAAAAACTAAAAACATTTGTCATAAGAAACTAGCTCTCTGGTATACAGAAAATACCTGAGCCCTGAAGCAAGCTTCCAGAAAATTGGAAATGAAATGGCGCTACACCAAACTGGAAGTCGTCCGACTAGATTGGAAAGACAGTACCCGCAGTATCGAAGAGCCCTCACTGCTGCTCGATCATCCTATTTTTCCAACTTAATTGAGGAAAATTAGAACAATCCAAAATGTATTTTTGATACTGTCGCAAAGTTAACTAAAAAGCAGCATTCCCCAAGAGAGGATGGCTTTGACTTCAGCAGTGATAAATTCATGAACTTCTTTGACGAAAAGATCATGATCATTAGAAAGCAAATTACGGGCTCCACTTTAAATCTTACTCCAAAGCTCAGTTGTCCTGTGTCTGCACAGCACTGCCAGGTCCTAGGTCCAAAACTGCACATTTTAGAGTGGCCTTTTATTGTCCCCACCACAAGGTGCACCTGTGTAATGATCATGCTGTTTAATCAGGTTCTTGATATGCCACACCTGTCAGGTGGACGGCTTATTTTACCAAAGGAGAAATGCTCACTATCAAGGATGTGCACAACATTTGAGAGAAATACATTTTTTTGTGCATTATGGAACATTTCTGGGATCTTTTATTCCAGCTCATGAAACATGTGACGAACACATTACATTTTGCATTTATATTTTTGTTCAGTATATGTTATTTTCAGCAGTATACTGACTGTGGCTGTCACTGGTGTAGAGAGGAGTTGGCAGGAAGCAGTCGCAGGTTTAGAACTACTGAATTTATTTAAGCGCCATAGATGAAAGCTGGACGAAACCCAAATGCTGTTTTGCTCGAAATATATCTTCATAAACAAGGCACAGAGCAAAATATAAAGCACTCAGGAAATAGTAGGAGAGCTTCCTCTCAGGAAAACAAGTAACATTTACAATTACCGACAATTACAAATGGCAGAGGGAGTATATATACAGTGATAGAGTGGGGATTGGAATCAGGTGTGTGTAATGATGATGAGACAAGTCCTGGGTTGATGAGTGAAGGGCGGTTTCCAGCAGTAAGTTCGGCAGCAGCTAGAAGGCCGGCGATGCCAAACGCCTGAGCTGGACAGGAGGGGGAGCCAAAGTGCAGGTTGGTGTGGCAGCCAAAACATCTAAATGTGAATCGATTCTTAATTGCGATATGGTTCTAGAATCATAAAGCGCTTTACTTTCATGTCACATGAAAATAATTTCACAAATGCTAAATATACACTTACTGTACAATGTTTTAACCGGCTTTATCACAGTTGTAGAAGACAGTGTTTTTCAGTGACAACATGTTTCTGGCAGCCTTCTTCCATTACACACAGGTGTCCGAAGCATGCTAGATAGCTAATTAGCACAAGTGGTCCCTCTGTCTTCCATCTGTCATCCATAAACATGTGCTGTAACATGGAGATATGGTCATGTGGGAACACTAACCCTCATCCTATAAGGGTGTGTATCAATTTAACCCTTTGTTTTTTTGAAAAGTATTTCTTGCTGATATGAAAGATAAGGTCCTTATGCTTTTAAAACTGTAACACAAATGATGCATATTAATGTCAGGGATCTTAACAAAACTCCCCCCTACAGAAGACACCTTCCTCCAATGACTCTTATGTGTAATGTCATGGAACTGAGTCATTACCAAGGGCTAGATGTAATGTAATGGAACTGAGTCATGACCAAGGGTTAGATGTAATGTAATGGAACTGAGAGTCATGACCAAGGGTTAGATGTAATGTAATGGAACTGAGAGTCATGACCAAGGGTTAGATGTAATGTAATGGAACTGGGAGTCATGACCAAGGGTTAGATGTAATGTAATGGAACTGAGAGACATGATCAAGGGTTAGATGTAATGTAATGGAACTGAGAGTCATGACCAAGGGTTAGATGTAATGTAATGGAACTGAGAGTCATGACCAAGGGTTAGATGTAATGTAATGGAACTGAGAGTCATGACCAAGGGTTAGATGTAATGTAATGGAACTGAGAGTCATGAACAAGGCCTAGATGTAATGTAATTGAACTGAGAGTCATGACCAAGGGTTAGATGTAATGTAATGGAACTGAGAGTCATGGAACTGAGATTCATGACCAATGAAATGGAACTGAGAGTCATGACCAAGGGTTAGATGTAATGTAATGGAACTGAGAGTCATGACCAATGGTTAGATGTAATGTATTGGAACGTAGAGTCATGACCAAGGCCTAGATGTAATGTAATGGAACTGAGAGTCATGACTAATGGTTAGAAGTAATGGAACTGAGAGTCATGACCAAGGGTTAGATGTAATGTAATGGAACTGAGAGACATGACCAAGGGTTAGATGTAATGTAATGGAACTGAGAGTCATGACTAATGGTTAGAAGTAATGGAACTGAGAGTCATGACCAAGGGTTAAATGTAATGTAATGGAACTGAGAGTCATGATCAAGGGTTAGATGTAATGTAATGGAACTGAGAGTCATGGAACTGAGAGTCATGACCAATGTAATGGAACTGAGAGTCATGGAACTGAGAGTCATGACCAATGTAATGGAACTGAGAGTCATGACCAAGGGTTAGATGTAATGTAATGGAACTGAGAGTCATGATCAAGGGTTAGATGTAATGTAATGGAACGTAGAGTCATGACCAAGGCCTAGATGTAATGTAATGGAACTGAGAGTCATGACCAATGGTTAGATGTAATGTAATGGAACTGAGAGTCATGACTAATGGTTAGAAGTAATGTAATGGAACGTAGAGTCATGACCAAGGCCTAGATGTAATGTAATGGAACTGAGAGTCATGACCAAGGCCTAGATGTGATGTAATGTAATGGAACTGAGAGTCATGACTAATGGTTAGAAGTAATGTCATGGAACGTAGAGTAGTGACCAATGGTTAAATGTAATGTAATGGAACTGAGAGACATGATCAAGGGCTAGATGTAATGTAATGGAACTGAGAGTCATGACCAAGGGTTATATGTAATGTGATGGAACTGAGAGTCATGATCAAGGCCTAGATGTAATGTAGTCTCAAAGACTGTACAGTATGGCAGCCTGTAGACTGTTTTAGTGCACAAGTTCAAACTGTAGATTCCAACATTCATCCCTACTAGTCTACAAGGGTGTATTAGTTTTAGCTCGCCTGTGGCCTGGATGTGGGCGGAGATTTCACAATGGAATATAAACCATTTACAGTTGAATGAATATTCAATCTAAAGTGTTTATGGAAATAACAAAATCACTGTTACATCACAAATCAACATCAGACAGGGAGACAAATCAGCTGATCAAGATAATCTATATCTAAATCTGGAACCTGATTAATAGACAACATGAATCTCATATAAAATATATAACATAATCACACCAAAATGACCCATTACGTTCGTTCATTAATATAAGTAATTTAGGCCTACCACCCTAGCCATTTAGCTAACGGACAGATTTGGTAACAAAATAACTTTCTCTTTTTATAAGTGACTGTAAATTAGGCCTTCTTATTAGAAGGCTGCAGCATGTTTAAAAACTTTTCAAACTGGCAGTAGGCCTATTGGGAGGAGGACAGGAATATCTGAGTGGGAGAAAAAAAGCACACGTTTCCCAATAATAACCTTTATTATGGCGCCATCTAGTTGGATTATGGGAGAGATGACAGTCTGCCTCCGTGTCACTCAAAGTAGGCAGAAGTCCAGATAAAAAACCTCTGAATAATCAATCATTCACACAAAGCCTATAGGAAATGAAGTTACTGCAGGCTATTTGGCCTAGCCAATATCTGTTATTATGTATTAGGCCTATCATTGCACTGTGTGCCATATTCACATATTATAATGATGTTGAGAGCCTATAGGCTACACCATAATATACATGACACAACACAAGATCACCAGAGATTGATTTGTAGTCTACACTTTATTCATGTATAGCCTATAGCCTATAAAATAACATTGCTGCAACTTTCAATCTTATAGAATAACTGACATTACATAATATCTGAAGATGTAGGACGACTGAGATCTACGCAGACTACTCCGCCTTTAAAAGGCCTGTCCACTCGACAGTGTTGCCAACTTAGCGACTTTGTCGCTATATTTAGCGAGTATTCAGACCCCTCTAGCGACACATTTTCAAAAAAGCAACTAGCGACGTTATTCCTCTCTCCTACAGCGTCCATCACAATTACATGCACATGGCCAATTATGCAAATTAGGCGATGATGTCATTTAGCAACTTCTAGCTACTTTTAGGACAGCCAATAGCGACTTTCCTTACTGAGGAGTTGGCAACACTGCATACAGTGTAGAATGGATTATTAGCAGGGCCGGGGGAACTGGGAAGTGGGTGTGCGGTAAACCCGCCCCTCGTCTTCTTTAGCAACTGCCCGTGTTATTTTGGGATCGGGAACAAAGTATTTCGGTCTCAATGACAACATGAAGCACATAGGAGTTGAATGGTCTGACAGTACACATCGATGCACGGATTTTAGAAGCACCTAATTGTATCCAAGATAGGCTATATGATTAATAACTGTAGCCTAGCCTATAGCCAATAGGACTACCACCTGGCTCCTAGCATATACACTGCCTTCAGAAACTATTCAATCCACTTGACTTATTCCACATGTTGTGTTATAGCCTGCATTAAACATGGATTATAATGTATTTATTTTCTCACCCATCTACACACACTACCCCATAATAAAAGTGAAAACATGTTTTTAGACATTTTTGCAAATGTATTGAAACTGAAATACAGAAATATTTCATTTGACATAAGTATTGACACCACTTAGTCAATGCATGTTAGAATTATGTGTGGCGGTGATTACAGCTGTGAGTCTTTCTGGGTAAGTCTCTAAGAGCTTTGCACACCTGGATTGTACAATACTTGCACATTATTCTTTTCTTCTAGCTCTGTCAAGTTGGTTGTTGATAGTTGCTAGACAGACATTCCCAAGTCTTGCCATAAATTTTCAAGCCCATTTAAATCAAACTGTAACTAGGCCACTCAGGAACATTAAATGTCACCTTGGTAAGCAATTCCAGTGTAGATTTGGCCCTGTGTTTTAGGTTGTTGTCCAGCAAAGTACATTTGTCTCCCAGTGTCTGTTGGAAAGAACACTGAATCAAGGTTTTGCCTGTGCTTAGCTCTATTCCATTTCTTTTTATCCTAAAAAAACTCCCCAGTCCTTGCCGATGACAAGAATACCCATAACATGATGCAGCCACCACAATGCTTGAAAATATGAAAAGTGGTACTCTGTGTTGTGTTGGATTTGCCCCAAACATAACACTTTGTATTTTCATAACATAAGGTTAATTTCTTTGCCACATTTTGTGCAGTTTTACTATAGTGCTGAATTGCAAACAGGATGCATGTTTTGGAAATTTATATTCTATGCATGCTTCTTTCTTTTCACTCTGTTATTTAGGTTAGTATTGTGGAGTAACTACAATGTTGTTGATCCATCCTCAGTTATTTCCTAATGCAACCATTCAACACTAACTGTTTTAAAGTCACCATTGGCCTCATGGTGAAATCCATGAACGGTTTCCTTCCTCTCTGGCAACTGAGTTAGGAAGGACACCTGTATCTTTGTAGTGAAGCACATTTTTACTCCTGAACGTATTTAAGCTTGCCATAACAAAGGGGTTGAATACTTATTGACTCACAACATTTCATATTTTTATTATAAATTCATTTTTACTAATTTCTAAAACTATAACTCCACTTTGACATTATGGGGTATTGTGTGTAGGCCAATGACACTAAATCTCAATTTAATCCATTTTAAATACAGACAACAACAAAAAGTCAAAGGGTAGGCACTGTCCCAATAGCTTGACATGACCAGTACCCCATAAGCATGATTCAGACCCCCATTCAGACCCAGCATCACCAAATACTACTGCATCAAGTAAATGTCCTTCATGGAGAGTTTGTCTCACTCATATGTTTCATTAATTAATAACCTACAGGCATGATGTCATTAATGGAGAGTTTGTCTCACTCAGAATGTTTCATTAATTAATAACCTAGAGGCATGATGTCATTCATGGAGAGTTTGTCTCACTCATATGTTTAATAAAGTAATTCGCTATACAGGCCTGTATTGACGTAAGTTATTTAATCTGCAGATAATGACTAGTGTAATATAATGACGCAACTAGAGGTACACTAAATCAAATATTATCTTTGAAATGTTTACATTTTTCTCTAATTTCCAGTCACAACATGTATCAATTCAAATGCACAGTTGCAGACCCAGGCAATTTCTCCCACTGTTGCATCAGATGGTCTTAATATTGAGCAAAAGAAGGAAGTGCGCATGTCCTCTTTTTTTGTGTGTAGCCCCTCTCTCACCATTGGTGGAGAAACACGTAGCGTTTGATAGGACTAATAAAGCTTGCATCAGTCTACTCGCAATTGCTACTCATCTGAGTGTGTGTTCTCCCACGCTGCTCCAAGAACTGGCAATTTTATCACGAATTACCGGTATTCAGAGTTCTGCCCCACAATTTTCATCAACATGGAGAAGAAAAACGGACACACAATGATCAATTCGGTCTCCACCCACGAAATCTTGGAGAAGAATGGAAAGAAGAAGAAAAGCTGTAAAGACAAGTTGATGAGATTTTTGAATAGGAATATGTTAGTGATAATGACGGTATCTGGAGTACTAGTAGGCGTAGGGCTCGGAATGATGGTTCGGAATATGAACCTAACCCGCGCGCAGATGACTTATTTTGCTTTCCCCGGTGAGATGCTTCTGAGGATGTTGAAGATGATTATCCTTCCTCTGGTAGTGTGCAGCCTGATCTCCGGTGCCGCGAGCCTGGACACGCGCTCCCTGGGGAAACTAGGAGGCATTGCGGTCTCCTACTTCTTGGTGACCACACTCATCGCATCGGGAATCGGTGTGTCCCTCGCCTTCATTATCAAACCGGGAGTCGGTGCCGGGGCTCTGAACACAAATAATCTAGGTCTCGAGAGCGTCAATACCAACAAGGAGACCACGGATTCGTTTTTAGATCTTGCAAGGTAACGGTTGCGGGGATGAGGTTATTGTTTCAATAGGCTAATAAATGTATTCTGTTAAGGAGTGTTTATTGAAAGGAAATAAACTAGCATGTCTGAGGGGGTGAGATGACTGAGGGGCGGGTAGTAGTGGAGTAGATGCATACTCCACTAGTCCCCCCGGGCGCAATACTGTAGCCTATATAGGTTACACACATGAGAGCCAAGGCGCATGCTTGTTCCAGTACCTTACATGGAATTACATGGCTCTAAGAAATCAAGGCACCTTGGCCTGCATATAAATGATCATTGATCAATATTTTTGTGGAATTTAGTCAACATATGTTCTTAATTTATGCATAATGGTACGATATAAAGCAGTAAGAAAAACAAAACAGACCGTGACCGGAAGAAGCACTGCAAACAATATAACTATAGCATTCCCATGAGACATGAGACAAAGGTTCTCACATAGTGTGTCATTGGGTGTCTGTCTGTCTGTCTCTCTCGCTATCAATAGCTGCCTGTCTGCCCGTCTGTGTGTCTGCCTACCTAACCCCCTCTCTACCTGAATGACTGTCTGTGTGTCTGTCGGTCTATGTGTCCAACTATCTGCCCGTCAAACGGTCTGCCTGCCCTCCTATCTATCTGTCTGCCTTCCTGTCTGTCTGTCTGTCTGCCTGCCTGTCCGTCTGTCTGCATCTGAGGGAAAGCTGGCAGCTGTTAAACCAGGAATTCTATTCTGCACAAGGAAAAGTTTCTGTAGGGAAGCCCAAGCTACACCACAGTATGTCAACTACACAGGCATGCTCACAACCATATATCCCAACCATGTATCCCAACCATGTATCCCAGCCATATATTATATCCATATATCATAGCCATATATCCCATCCATATATCCCAGCCATATATCATAGCCATGTATCCCAGCCATAAATCCCAGCAATATATCACAGCCATATATCCCAGCCATATATCCCAGCCATATATCACAGCCATATATCACAGCCATATATCCCAGGCACGTACATGTATTCCTATAATCTATACATGCCACTGTTAGTGCATGACTGAAAACACATGTGCCCCTTGAAGCATAGATACTGGAGGCTGAAACAGGGGGGTTGAGGGACACTGTCAAGAAACACAGCATCAGGTGTCAATGCAGACTGTCTGGGACAAGAATCCACCTGTCCTGAAGTATTAGTGGTCTATTATAAACTGTCTGGAACAAGAACATACCTGTCCTGAAGTATTAGTGGTCTATTACAAACTGTCTGGGACAAGAATCCACCTGTCCTGAAGTATTAGTGGTCTATTATAAACTGTCTGGAACAAGAATCCACCTGTCCTGAAGTATTAGTGGTCTATTATAAACTGTCTGGGACAAGAATCCACCTGTCCTGAAGTATTAGTGGTCTATTACAAACTGTCTGGGACAAGAATCCACCTGTCCTGAAGTATTAGTGGTCTATTATAAACTGTCTGGAACAAGAATCCACCTGTCCTGAAGTATTAGTGGTCTATTATAAACTGTCTGGGACAAGAATCCACCTGTCCTGAAGTATTAGTGGTCTGTTACAACCTGTCTGGGACAAGAATCCACCTGTCCTGAAGTGGTCTATTACAAACTGTCTGGGACAAGAATCCACCTGTCCTGAAGTGGTCTATTATAAACTGTCTGGGACAAGAATCCACCTGTCCTGAAGTATTAGTGGTCTATTACAAACTGTCTGGAACAAGAAATCACCTGTCCTGAAGTATTAGTGGTCTATTATAAACTGTCTGGGACAAGAATCCACCTGTCCTGAAGTATTAGTGGTCTGTTACAAACTGTCTGGGACAAGAATCCACCTGTCCTGAAGTATTAGTGGTCTATTATAAACTGTCTGGGACAAGAATCCACCTGTCCTGAAGTATTAGTGGTCTATTACAAACTGTCTGGGACAAGAATACACCTGTCCTGAAGTATTAGTGGTCTATTACAAACTGTCTGGGACAAGACACCACCTGTCCTGAAGTATTAGTGGTCTATTACAAACTGTCTGGGACAAGAATCCACCTGTCCTGAAGTATTAGTGGTCTATTATAAACTGTCTGGGACAAGAATCCACCTGTCCTGAAGTATTAGTGGTCTATTACAAACTGTCTGGGACAAGACACCACCTGTCCTGAAGTATTAGTAGTCTATTACAAACTGTCTGGGACAAGAATCCACCTGTCCTGAAGTATTAGTGGTCTATTACAAACTGTCTGGAACAAGAATTCACCTGTCCTGAAGTATTAGTGGTCTATTATAAACTGTCTGGGACAAGAATCTACCTGTCCTGAAGTATTAGTGGTCTATTACAAACTGTCTGGGACAAGACACCACCTGTCCTGAAGTATTAGTAGTCTATTACAAACTGTCTGGGACAAGAATCCACCTGTCCTGAAGTATTAGTGGTCTATTACAAACTGTCTGGAACAAGAAATCACCTGTCCTGAAGTATTAGTGGTCTATTCTAAACTGTCTGGGACAAGAATCCACCTGTCCTGAAGTATTAGTGGTCTATTACAAACTGTCTGGAACAAGAAATCACCTGTCCTGAAGTATTAGTGGTCTATTATAAACTGTCTGGGACAAGAATCCACCTGTCCTGAAGTATTAGTGGTCTATTATAAACTGTCTGGGACAAGAATCCACCTGTCCTGAAGTATTAGTGGTCTATTACAAACTGTCTGGGACAAGAATCCACCTGTCCTGAAGTATTAGTGGTCTATTACAAACTGTCTGGGACAAGAATCCACCTGTCCTGAAGTATTAGTGGTCTATTAAAAACTGTCTGGGACAAGAATCTACCTGTCCCGAAGTATTAGTGGTCTATTACAAACTGTCTGGAACAAGAATCCACCTGTCCTGAAGTATTAGTGGTCTATTACAAACTGTCTGGGACAAGAATTTACCTGTCCTGAAGTATTAGTGGTCTATTATAAACTGTCTGGAACAAGAATCCACCTGTCCTGAAGTATTAGTGGTCTATTATAAACTGTCTGGGACAAGAATCCACCTGTCCTGAAGTATTAGTGGTCTATTACAAACTGTCTGGGACAAGAATACACCTGTCCTGAAGTATTAGTGGTCTATTACAAACTGTCTGGGACAAGACACCACCTGTCCTGAAGTATTAGTGGTCTATTACAAACTGTCTGGGACAAGAATCCACCTGTCCTGAAGTATTAGTGGTCTATTATAAACTGTCTGGGACAAGAATTCACCTGTCCTGAAGTATTAGTGGTCTATTACAAACTGTCTGGGACAAGACACCACCTGTCCTGAAGTATTAGTAGTCTATTACAAACTGTCTGGGACAAGAAGCCACCTGTCCTGAAGTATTAGTGGTCTATTACAAACTGTCTGGAACAAGAATCCACCTGTCCTGAAGTATTAGTGGTCTATTATAAACTGTCTGGGACAAGAATCTACCTGTCCTGAAGTATTAGTGGTCTATTACAAACTGTCTGGGACAAGACACCACCTGTCCTGAAGTATTAGTAGTCTATTACAAACTGTCTGGGACAAGAATCCACCTGTCCTGAAGTATTAGTGGTCTATTACAAACTGTCTGGAACAAGAATTCACCTGTCCTGAAGTATTAGTGGTCTATTCTAAACTGTCTGGGACAAGAATCCACCTGTCCTGAAGTATTAGTGGTCTATTACAAACTGTCTGGAACAAGAATTCACCTGTCCTGAAGTATTAGTGGTCTATTATAAACTGTCTGGGACAAGAATCCACCTGTCCTGAAGTATTAGTGGTCTATTATAAACTGTCTGGGACAAGAATCCACCTGTCCTGAAGTATTAGTGGTCTATTACAAACTGTCTGGGACAAGAATCCACCTGTCCTGAAGTATTAGTGGTCTATTACAAACTGTCTGGGACAAGAATCCACCTGTCCTGAAGTATTAGTGGTCTATTAAAAACTGTCTGGGACAAGAATCCTACCTGTCCTGAAGTATTAGTGGTCTATTACAAACTGTCTGGAACAAGAATCCACCTGTCCTGAAGTATTAGTGGTCTATTACAAACTGTCTGGGACAAGAATTTACCTTTCCTGAAGTATTAGTGGTCTATTATAAACTGTCTGGAACAAGAATCCACCTGTCCTGAAGTATTAGTGGTCTATTATAAACTGTCTGGGACAAGAATCCACCTGTCCTGAAGTATTAGTGGTCTATTATAAACTGTCTGGAACAAGATCTACCTGTCCTGAAGTATTAGTGGTCTATTACAAACTGTCTGGGACAAGAATCCACCTGTCCTGAAGTATTAGTGGTCTATTATAAACTGTCTGGAACAAGATCCACCTGTCCTGAAGTATTAGTGGTCTATTACAAACTGTCTGGGACAAGAATCCACCTGTCCTGAAGTATTAGTGGTCTATTATAAACTGTCTGGGACAAGAATCCACCTGTCCTGAAGTATTAGTGGTCTATTACAAACTGTCTGGGACAAGAATCCACCTGTCCTGAAGTATTAGTGGTCTATTATAAACTGTCTGGGACAAGAAACCACCTGTCCTGAAGTATTAGTGGTCTATTACAAACTGTCTGGGACAAGATCCACCTGTCCTAAAGTATTAGTGGTCTATTACAAACTGTCTGGGACAAGAATACACCTGTCCTGAAGTGGTCTATTACAAACTGTCTGGGACAAGACCCACCTGTCCTGAAGTATTAGTGGTCTATTACAAACTGTCTGGGACAAGAATCCACCTGTCCTGAAGTATTAGTGGTCTATTACAAACTGTCTGGGACAAGAATCCACCTGTCCTGAAGTATTAGTGGTCTATTACAAACTGTCTGGGACAAGAATTCACCTGTCCTGAAGTATTAGTGGTCTATTATAAACTGTCTGGGACAAGAATCCACCTGTCCTGAAGTATTAGTGGTCTATTATAAACTGTCTGGGACAAGAATCCACCTGTCCTGAAGTATTAGTGGTCTATTACAAACTGTCTGGGACAAGAATCCACCTGTCCTGAATTATTAGTGGTCTATTATAAACTGTCTGGGACAAGAACCACCTGTCCTGAAGTATTAGTGATCTATTACAAACTGTCTGGGACAAGAATCCACCTGTCCTGAAGTATTAGTGGTCTATTACAAACTGTCTGGGACAAGAATCCACCTGTCCTGAAGTATTAGTGGTCTATTACAAACTGTCTGGGACAAGAATTCACCTGTCCTGAAGTATTAGTGATCTATTACAAACTGTCTGGGACAAGAAACCACCTGTCCTGAAGTATTAGTGGTCTATTACAAACTGTCTGGGACAAGAATCCACCTGTCCTGAAGTATTAGTGGTCTATTACAAACTGTCTGGGACAAGAATCCACCTGTCCTGAAGTGGTCTATTACAAACTGTCTGGGACAAGAATCTACCTGTCCTGAAGTATTAGTGGTCTATTACAAACTGTCTGGGACAAGAATCCACCTGTCCTGAAGTATTAGTGGTCTATTACAAACTGTCTGGAACAAGAATTTACCTGTCCTGAAGTATTAGTGGTCTATTACAAACTGTCTGAGACAAGAATCCACCTGTCCTGAAGTATTAGTGGTCTATTACAAACTGTCTGGAACAAGAATCCACCTGTCCTGAAGTATTAGTGGTCTATTATAAACTGTCTGGGACAAGAATCTACCTGTCCTGAAGTATTAGTGGTCTATTACAAACTGTCTGGGACAAGAATCCACCTGTCCTGAAGTATTAGTGGTCTATTACAAACTGTCTGGGACAAGAATCCACCTGTCCTGAAGTGGTCTATTACAAACTGAGAATACAGATTAATATTAGTTTTACTCCGTCCTCAAGGGCCACATTCTAGATGTTGTTGTATCCTATCTCACTGACACTTCATTTATAACTGGCTTACTTTACTTTATCTTTAACTTGGGGTGGCAGGTAGCCTAGTGGTTAGAGCATTGGGTCAGTAACCAGCAGGTAGTCTAGTGGTTAGAGCATTGGGTCAGTAACCAGCAGGTAGCCTAGTGGTTAGAGCGTTGGGTCAGTAACCAGCAGGTAGCCTAGTGGTTAGAGCATTGGGTCAGTAACCAGCAGGTAGTCTAGTGGTTAGAGCATTGGGTCAGTAACCAGCAGGTAGCCTTCCTCTTACAAGGAAGAGCTGTCCTAAGATGACATGGCTGTCCCACGTATCAGTGTCTAACTTATTAACGTCACTAATTGACAATTAGAGAGAGTAAACACCTGGTTTCTCCTGTCTAAATCAGTCACTTATCGAAAGGTGAGAATGAAAACACTCAAGGACAGCAGTGCTGCACCCCAGCATTACGTGGTTTAACTATGTGGGTAGTGCTGCACCCCAGCATTACGTGGTTTAACTATGTGGGTAGTGCTGCACCCCAGCATTATGTGGTTTAACTATGTGGGTAGTGTTGCACCCCAGCATTATGTGGTTTAACTATGTGGGTAGTGATGCACCCCAGCATTATGTAGTTTAAATATGTGGGTAGTGTTGCACCCCAGCATTATGTGGTTTAACTATGTGGGTAGTGATGCACCCCAGCATTATGTAGTTTAACTATGTGGGTAGTGATGCACCCCAGCATTATGTGGTTTAACTATGTGGGTAGTGTTGCACCCCAGCATTATGTAGTTTAACTATGTGGGTAGTGAACCACCCCAGCATTATGTAGTTTAACTATGTGGGTAGTGATGCACCCCAGCATTATGTGGTTTAACTATGTGGGTAGTGATGCACCCCAGCATTATGTAGTTTAACTATGTGGGTAGTGATGAACCCCAGCATTATGTGGTTTAACTATGTGGGTAGTGTTGCACCCCAGCATTATGTGGTTTAACTATGTGGGTAGTGAACCACCCCAGCATTATGTGGTTTAACTATGTGGGTAGTGCTGCACCCCAGCATTATGTGGTTTAACTATGTGGGTAGTGCTGCACCCCAGCATTATGTGGTTTAACTATGTGGGTAGTGAACCACCCCAGCATTATGTGGTTTAACTATGTGGGTAGTGATGCACCCCAGCATTATGTAGTTTAACTATGTGGGTAGTGCTGCACCCCAGCATTATGTGGTTTAACTATGTGGGTAGTGAACCACCCCAGCATTATGTGGTTTAACTATGTGGGTAGTAAACCACCCCAGCATTATGTGGTTTAACTATGTGGGTAGTGCTGCACCCCAGCATTATGTAGTTTAACTATGTGGGTAGTGAACCACCCCAGCATTATGTAGTTTAACTATGTGGGTAGTGATGCACCCCAGCATTATGTGGTTTAACTATGTGGGTAGTGAACCACCCCAGCATTATGTAGTTTAACTATGTGGGTAGTGCTGGACCCCAGCATTATGTGGTTTAACTATGTGGGTAGTGAACCACCCCAGCATTACGTAGTTTAACTATGTGGGTAGTGCTGGACCCCAGCATTACGTGGTTTAACTATGTGGGTAGTGAACCACCCCAGCATTACGTGGTTTAACTATGTGGGTAGTGCTGGACCCCAGCATTACGTGGTTTAACTATGTGGGTAGTGCTGCACCCCAGCATTATGTAGTTTAACTATGTGGGTAGTGAACCACCCCAGCATTATGTGGTTTAACTATGTGGGTAGTGAACCACCCCAGCATTATATGGTTTAACTATATGGGTAGTGCTGCACCCCAGCATTATGTGGTTTAACTATGTGGGCAGTGATGCACCCCAGCATTATGTAGTTTAACTATGTGGGTAGTGAACCACCCCAGCATTATGTAGTTTAACTATGTGGGTAGTGAACCACCCCAGCATTATGTAGTTTAACTATGTGGGTAGTGAACCACCCCAGCATTATGTAGTTTAACTATGTGGGTAGTGAACCACCCCAGCATTATATGGTTTAACTATGTGGGTAGTGCTGCACCCCAGCATTATGTGGTTTAACTATGTGGGTAGTGAACCACCCCAGCATTATGTGGTTTAACTATGTGGGTAGTGAT
>NC_074665.1:100015992-100060696 GCF_029448725.1 Salvelinus fontinalis | reverse complement strand
GACATCATCATCAGTGGTATAATACACTACGGTAAACACAATGCCATCATCATCAGTGGTATAATACACTATGGTAAACACAATGACATCATGACATCAACATCAGTGGTATAATACACTATGGTAAACACAATGACATCATCAGTGGTATAATACACTATGGTAAACACAATGACATCAACATCAGTGGTATAATACACTATGGTAAACACAATGACATCATGACATCAACATCAGTGGTATAATACACTATGGTAAACACAATGATATCATCATCAGTGGTATAATACACTACGGTAAACACAATGACATCAGAGGGTATAATACACTATGGTAAACACAATGACATCATCATCAGTGGTATAATACAAGTGGAGGACAACATGTTACTGTATTGATCTCTGACACATCATACTGTCTTCCTCTATTAGTGGTCCATGTGTGACTGAGGTAGAGATAACAGGACATCCTGTAGCAGTTTTCATTAGGTCATGTGTAAGAACCTCTAAACTAATGTTAATACATGATTTAGGGCTCGATTCAATCATTTCTGATTTGTCCAACATACGCATAGCGGTTGATTTGTATCAGAGGTAGAACTGCGTTAGAGCTGTCAAATCCACCAAAGTGGTCTCAAAGCATTTGCTATTATTCTGTAAGTAAATCCGAGACACTCTATTTCGTATAATATGTTACGTTTTGTATGGGAGGAATTCATTTCTGGATGTCACAGAGTATAAAACACACCTTCATGTCTTCTGATGGTTTCAAAATCTGAAATATAGAGTAAAAGACTGTTGGTTATGAAAATTAGCAACATATTAATGGATATCACAAACAACTGTAAGTGGACATTTGTGTTGTTCAATCCAGACCTCAAACTATGCAGACCTGTAATAACTTTAATCTTAGTGAACATATGGGGAGAAACACTGGCATATCTGACACCCCCGCAGCCCCGGCAAGGTGGGGAGCCAGAGCCAATTTTTTATATATGTATATATAATAAATCATTTTGACAGTAACCCTCCATAAATTCATTTATAAACCTTTTTCTTTTCCATATGTGATAGGAAGCTAAATGTAGTTTTTTGGGGATTCAGGAATGTGACTGAAAAAGTGAAAAAGTGAAAAATAAACGGATTGATTGTATGAGGAGATAGTCAGTGCTGTTGTCAAGGCTACGACAGCGTCAGTGTAATGAGTGGAGCTTATTTAGGTGTTCAAAAACTCATATCAGACAGAGCCTAATGCTTCTTAGATAGTTCTTTATGAGTTTAGTTTAGAAAATGATCTCTGCAGAAGCAACAGTTACATTGAACAGTTACATTGACAGTAAAAACAGCTTGAGTTGCCATAGCAACATCAGTGAAACTGGGCAGAAAAGAGCTGTACTTCAAATACAGCAGTTCAGTAACATCGTTACTTAATTAATATTTGTTTAATTTAACCTTTATTTAAACGATGCAATTCAGTTAAGAAACAAATTCTTATTTTACAATGATGGCCTACAAAAGCTCCCCTAACCCCGATGACGCTGTGCCAATTGTGCGCCGCCTTATGGGACTCTCGATCACAGCCGGTTGTGATACAGCCCGGGATCAAACCATGGTCTGTAGTGACGCCTCTAGCACTGAGATGCAGTGCCTTAGACCGCTGCGCCACTCCGGAGCCCACAAGCTGACAGTCCCCGAAATCACGCATTAGAATTACTTTAAAATATGTTGATGTTTACATTACTTATTTGTTTGATTTCCCACCGTTTTGTCAGAAGACCATCCAGGCCTTACTAGGACCATGTCAACGTCCTCCATCAAATTAACGTGTATTTGTCTCCCTCTGGTGGTTGTAGGTATCACTACATCAATTTATTTTCTTCACCGCAACGTTACGTCAGAGGCGGTCCTTGGCAAAACGTTTATTCAACTCGACTCCTTCAAGGCACAGACATGACAAATCAGTCTCTGAATTTGTATCGAGCAGGCGGATCTAAATACATAACTTTCATTGCTCTACAATAACGAATGCGATCTACACACTTCCTTAAACCTAAAATAAGTTAATAAGTAATTTGTGTGGAAGTGAAACATTTATTTTAATGCGGAGGCAGACACATTGCATATGCTCAGAACGACAAATATCGAGCCCCTTACATCGCCCTTCTCCCCTTGTCTATAGGAGGAATGTACGCTGTTTAAAGGTTAGATTGATGACTAAAACCATAGAGAAACAGTGCAAACAGATTAGCAGACAACAGTTCTTGAAGGCTTGAACAAAATAACCTGTTTGCAATGTTGTTCATACTGGTGAACCGGCGTTTGAGTTGTGTGGTTGTAATATCAACAGTACATTGTCTCTGTTATATCTTGGCATGCATCATTCAAGTTGAATTGTGTGCAGCACAATGGACATATACTGCACAATGTCTCAGGGAAGACTGTCTGGGCTGTCAATACTCCGTATAGAAAGCAGTTGGACCCGCAACCTGAACCTACAGGCCGGGGTGAAAACGTTTGCACACAAAAAATGAGGACTTCAAGACACAAGGGGAGTCTCAAACTGGATTAAATTTTATTTAATTTACCTGGAATATTGCATCCCATTTGTGTAAACTATTAGCCAAACAAACCCCGCTGAGTTCAGTAATAAATAGTGTCTGAATTGATCCTCAAGACGACTACTTTTTCCCTCATTGTTCGGCGATTTGATGCGTATCTTTTATTAAAATGGTATAAATAGAAGCTAAATACGGTATATAGCTATATATAGTACACTGCATATTGAAACAATCCCTAGTTAGTGTTTTGAGGGGGACTGACTTTTATTTGGCTTTAATAGTCTGGTTTTACCCACAACTTTCTATCCAAGCTGAGAGAGAGCGCGAGGACAGCTCATGTTACGCAGGTTCAGGTATTATATTCAGGACAGTTGTATATTCTGGCAGCTGATTAGTATGCGGTTGCCTCTAACATTTATTTTACAATCTGCAATGATTGAATTTACAACTTTAATTACTGAACAAGTAATTATATTATTGCCACCAGCCAGTTTTAGAAAATTACGACCAAATAGGCCTGTCTCCCAATTAACATTTATCCATTAGCCAAAGCTAAGCCTTGGCACCACAGAAAGCCTATCGTCGATTCGATAGGCATGCAGCCGCATAGACATGTCGCGATTTCAGCACCATGGCCTGCGATCGGTAGTCTATACTTCGATTTTTATTTTAGGGGGGGGGGGGGGGGGGCGAACTCCGACCTTGCGGGGGTCCAGTGAAACTGTGTTATGCCCGTGGTGAGATTGATGGTAACTTCAGTAAAATGTAGTGCCAAACACACTGACACAATGTAATAAAACATTTACTACATTAATTATCTATCATACTATAACTGCAAACAAGATTCCAAGAAAAAGTACATTCAAAGTATTTAGAAATCAGTTATTCCTTTACCTGGACTCCAGTTTGTGTTCACAAAATCTGTGGATACATTATTTTTAAACAATATTAATCATTAAGAGATACAGTTTTTTCATCACTGTACACAAGCGTTTAGAAATTGTCAATGTATTATTGATGTACTGGAAGCCAGCATATACTGAAGCTATAGTTTAGATCCCTGTAATAAGAATATCTTCCATAATGACTTCTAGAGGGATGCACCCAGAAGAGTGTACCGTCACTACATCCAGTCACTCACTAGTCCATACTTGTACCTAGTCCATTCCTTGTACCTATGTTTGTCCTGTGTCACTGTGTGCCTTTTTTGTTTGCTGAAATCCGTAGTTTTGGATAAAAACAGTTATAATCGTAATCATAATCCACTGTTTTCCAATGGAGTAAAAAGTTATGACTTCAAGCAGGCACTACAACTCGATACTTTTATACATATCCATTATTTAAGGCGGACTGTGTAGCTGTGCTTATTCTTGTCCTGTTATTGTTATAGCGTTGTCAGTTGGACTGGAAATACTTCTCGGCGTCTCCTGCCAAAACTTTAAAAACAAAATCAGCCGTGCAATGACTGGCTGCTCCCTCACCATTAACCAACAACGTCTCCTTTGGCAGAGGTCATGTAAAATGCTACTTTAATAAACTACGGATTTCAGCAAACAAAGAAATGCACACAATTACACAGGACAAACAGGTACACGGTAAGAGTTTAAGAATTGACATGGTATCGCCTGATAGGGACTTGATATAGTCGGAGGTACAGACCCCACAAACTCATCACAACTCCATGGACAAAGCTAGCATATGCAGTATAAGCCATCATATACAATAGGTAACAAATCATACTTACCCAGCTGAGAAGCCAGTATTTCTACAGATAAACAGATACATATAGTCAATTAGACACATCAATGGTCTCCAAGGAGGAATCAACATGTGTTTTGTGTTAGCTACCTCTCTCTACAATCTAAAAAGAAAAGGTTCCTGTAGGATCTTTTTGGATAATTTAAGGTTAAAACAATTACGGTTTTAACCTTAAAAACTTAAGGTTCATTTAAGAACCTATATATATATATATATATATATATATATATATATATATATATATATATATATATATATATATCAGTTCGTTTTTTTTAACCTTTGTAGACGTAAGGGGTGCTTTGAAAAACCTATTCAAAAGAGGGGTTCGTTTTGGAAACAGTAAGTGAGTAAAGGGCTCTCGTGTTTGTAATTCAAATTGAGAACATTGGCATTATGGGTCAGCTAGGACTCAGGTAAGGCGTTACAAAAAAAACTGTATTGTATCACTATTACATGAACTAAGACACCTTCTACTATACACTGTTTTGTTTTCTGTTTAAATCTGATACTTTTTGTTTTTATCATGGATGGACTATGTGTTTTGGAAACATGGAGCCTTTGTCTGGCAAATACATTTATGTTTGTTGTTACACTATACTGCGCTACCAAGCAAAAGGCAGTAACTGCTCATTGTGTGGAACTGAGAAAAATGGCTTTTATTTACCTTGGTTTCACAGTAACTTTATGCAGTTACTGCTAACACAACCCCCATTTTCTCCAAAACACAATACGTGTCACGCGGGACTAAGTGAGGGAAAGAACCAGACGCAGAGAGAGAGAGCCGCTTGGGAAAAATATTCCTTATTTTTACTCTTAACAAAAAAAAACAGAATAAACCCGAACATCCAGGGCGCAGTGAAAACACTTGCCAAACACCCAACATACACACACGTAACAAAAACAATCCCGCACACAACAAGGGCGGGTCAAACTCCTAATTATAGGGAAGCTCATTACGAAACAAAAACAACAGGTGCAACTAATAAGACAAAACAAACAGACAAACGAAAAAGGGATCGGTGGCGGCTAGTAGGACGGTGACGACGACCGCCGAGCACCGCCCGAACAGGCAGGGGAGTCAACTTCGGCGGAAGTCGTGACAATACGAGGCAGGATACTTGTCCACATGATTAAGCATGTATTTAATGTTTAAAAAATTACGTTAACTCATTTTCGACCAAATTAGCAGTTGCTGCCTTTTTGCTTGGTAGGTTAGTATAAGAGCTTTGGATTCCCTGTTTTGTGGTTACTTTGGTAGCGCGTCTGATGACGACATCACATGACTGGATTACGAATTGCCTTTAAATTTGACAAAAAACGGCGCTGAATGGTACGATGACGAATGGTTTATGAGTGTGATCACTCATCGGACCGGAGGTAAAGAGGCGAACATTTCATCTGACCAAGGTAAAAAAGTGTCGCTCCTCAACTGTAAATGGATGTTCTCAGTGACAGTGTTAAAAGTGACTGATGCTATTGAAGCTCTGTGACTGATTTATTTGAGCTATTCACTGTGAATAAAGGGGGGAGATTTGTGGTTGTTCTTCCGTTTTGTCTCTGCTCTTTTGTTGTTGGATTTGCCCGCTGAGTTGAGAAATCATTGTGGAGCGGCGAAAAGCAGACGCTTTGCTGATTGGCGACTGTGTCTGAGTTGTGATGATGTTGATTTTGGCTCATTCATTAAGCTACACCGTGCTAAAATGTGTTCATACTGTGCTGGTGGTTGCAAATCAATTGAAGTGAATGTGATTTGATGTTCAGAGCTCTTACAATGGATCCAATGGGAACTTAGCACTTCTAGATCCTTTGAACTTTTGCAAAGTTGGGTGCACTTACTAAAAAAAGAAATGAGATCACACAACTTATGGGGGATGATGGAAATGTTGAATTGCTGACACAAAGATTTCTCAAAGTTGGTTGAGTTGTTGCATGATCCCAATGAGTCCATAAAGGCTTTGTTATCTGCTGAGAAGCCAACAAAGTATCAGGTTGAATGGTACGGCTCAAACGCAGCAACACTGGATTGTTTTGCAACCACATTGGACACATGGATGGAAGAAGCAAACTAATGCACAGCGGCCAAAAAAACTGATGAGGAGGTCCAGACACGTATCTCCAATGTCTCATCAAAACATGTAAATAGATCACAATACAGCAGGCGCTCAGGACAATCCACCACATCTTCTATCAGGCTTCATTTGAAGGCTGAAAGGGAATCCTTACTGGTTAAAGCTGAATCACTGAAAAGGAAACAAGCATTGGAGAAACAGGAGGCAAAATTCAAGGCAGAAAATAAAGGTTTTGAAATTGAAGCTGAAATATTGGCTAACAGTGCTAAGCTGAATGTATTCCATGAGTATGAAGCCTTTCAAGGAATGGCAAATACATCAGATGATGGAATGAACGACACCTGAATGCAATGGGAAGGCCTTAAGATACCATGGGGAAGGTTACTCAAAATGGAGCTAGATCATCTGCTAGGCTCGTGTCACTGGGCAGCTTGTGGCTGGGTTTCCCTTTCTAATCTGTGATAGTTTGTGAGCCCTGCCACATCCGAGAAGAGCTGGTGTAGTAGGATTTGATCTTACTCCTGTATTGACACTTTGCCTGTTTGATGATTCGTTGGAGGGCGTAGCATGATTTCTTTTAACTAAGCGTCCGGGTTTGTGTCCAGCTCCTTGAAGTGTCAGCCTTTAGCTCAGTGCCGATGTTGCCTGTAATCCATGGCTTCTGGTTGGGATATGAATGTACGGTCACTGTGGGGAGGATGTCATCAATGCACTTTAATGAAGCCGGAGAATGATGTATAAACTCCTCACCACTTCCGAATTGAGCGTGTCACTGGTACTTCCTGTTTGAGTTTTTACTTGTAAACAGAATTAAGGAGGATAGTCATGGTCAGATTAGCCAGAGATCTAGTCCAGTTACCAACATATGGAGGCTGACAGAGGGTATGCAGACGCCAAAAGACTTCTGAAAAAACATTGAGAACGTTGAGAAATCTCTCAGCTGGCCGTCCATCAAGGTTGAAGATTCCGAATCCTTACAGGCCTTTGCAGTTTTCCTCACTGGATACTACACAACTATGGATAATGTTAAATATATGGAGGAAATGGACAGCCTGTCAAATATGAGAGCAATAGTCTCAAATCTGCTGTAAATGAAGAAAAATGGAGACGGTCTGCTTAGGACCTACAAGAGAAATGGAAGAAGTGCCAGGTTCGCTCATCTGGTTACCAAGCCAGGATCGCCTCACATCCCCTGTTTGGAAACCTGAGGGAAACTCCCTCTGCAGCAGTGAAGGAAGGTTCAGGGCCTGTAAGTAGGCCAAGTGTCCTGAAGGAGAGGAAAAGTGGTTTTGGTTTTGCCACCAGTGTCACACCAGCTGTGAAAACAGTGAAGATCTGGGTTGGCAATCCCTATAGTGCTGCACTCAGACAGTGTCCATTCTGTCAAAGAGAACACCGTCTAGACACATGCAGAGAACTGAACACGTAGCCACATCAAGAGAAATGTGACTTTTTGAAGAACAAATGAATCTGCCCGTGTTGTCGGACCCCTGGACACATGAACAAAGGATGCACACATCAACTTCCCTTTAAACTGTGTTCACGTAAACATCCTACCATGTTGCACATCACCTACAAAGAGGTAAACTGCTGGAAAAGCAACGAAAACAGAGAGCAGAGTTACCAATGTGTTCGTTAAACTAGATGGAGATGCTGGGAGTCACACTTGGGCCGGTGATCCTGATTGCATCCTAGCCATTGTGCATGTGAGGGGGAAAGGAAAGAAAGTAACAGAACAGTGGAACCATATGCCTCTAGATCCAGGCAGTACAGCCCCATTCTGTACAGAATCACTGCTTCAAGATCTCAAGGTCCCTGGAAGAAGAATGGACATTCTTCAAGACTATCAACAAGCAGGAAGTCCTGAGTACCTTTGTTGTCTCTGGCTTGGAGATGAGCAGCCTTGATGACAGTGGTTTTGTGGAACTCCCTGCCGTTTTCACACAGAAGGAAATCCCTGTAACTAAGGAGAACATTCCCACCAGTGGCAGGTGGTGGTAGGAGCTATACGAGGACGGGCTCATTGTAATGGCTGGAGTGGAATCAATGGAATGGAGTCCAACATGTGGTTTCCATATGATTGATGTTTGATATTGTTCCATTTATTCCCATCCAGCCATTACAATGAGCCCGTTCTACTATAGCTCCTCCCACCAGCCTCCACCGATTCCTACCCAGACAGATGTGAACCAATGGCCATATTTGGAAAAGGTGCATCTCAAGCAGACTGCTGAAGTTGTATTGTTGATTGGAACAAACACACCTCAGGCAATGGAGCCATGGATGGTCATAAACAGCCAAGAAGATGGCCCATACGCTGTGAAAACCACTCTGGTCTGGATTGTGAATGGACTTCTAAAAAAGGAGAAAGTCACCCCCTCAAATCATCAAATCAAATGTTATTTGTCACATGTGACGAATATAACAGTATAATATAATATAACCTTACAGTGAAATGCTTACTTATAAGCCCTTAACCAACAAATGCAGCTTTAAGGAAAATACGTGTTAAGTTAAAAAAATTATGAGTAGTAAAAAATAGACAAGTACTTATATTTTTTACAAATAACGAAGAAAAAACCCCACACAATAGCACAATTGGTTAGGAGACCGTAAAACTGCAGCCATTCATTCACCTGTGAAAACCACTCTGGCCTGGATTGTGAATGGTCTTTTTAAAAAGAGGAATGTCTCCAACTATGGGCGGTCTCATATAATGTCACACAGAATCTCTGCGGTAGAGCTGGAAGAGCTGCTGCAGCAACAGGTCAAGCATGATTTCCCAGAGCGCCACCACGAGGAGCAGCTTGAAATATCAAGAGAAGATCATCTCTTCATGGAGAGTGTATTTCTCAGCCAAGCAGGTGGTGGTTCTCTATATTATTTGCCTCCCACTGAGGAATGAGGATGCTGAATTTCCCAACAACTGCTGTGTGGCAGTACAGCGTGCTCTCAACCTGAAAAGGAAACTCAGTAAGAATCCCTAGTCCTGTAAGGACTACACCAACTTCATGGCAGACATCCTGGACAAAGGCTTTGCAGTGATGGCACTCTCACAGAGAGAGTCAAGTTCACTGTGCTTCCATCATGGGTAAGGCCATCATTAAAACCAGTCCCCATACCAGGCATGTATCTCACAGCTGCCACAGTTGATAAGTTGGAGCTCCCACTACAGGACAACACTGATAAAAAGGTCTCTCTCCGTGGACACCACCTTTCTCCGATATGGTCGTTGACTACTTTGGCCCATCTGAAATAAAGCGTGTCAGAGGAAACGTCTGCGGTATGGAGTCATCTTTACATGCCTGAATATAAGAGCTGTACATATAGAAGTGGCACATCCAAGGTAAACTGACTCTTGCATAAATGCAACCAGAAGGTTTGTTGCAAGGAGAAAACAAAGGAAGATTATCCTCTTGGATAATGAAACCAACCTTATCAGAGCAGAGCATGAGCTTAAGGAAGTCATTCAGGGCTTGGATGATGCTCAGATACAGGACACCATGCTCTAAAAAGGCATGACATGGATCTTTAACCCTCCCACTGTATTACACCATGGTGATATTTGGGAGAGACAGATAAGGACAATCAGAAGGGTTCTCAGTGCCATACTGCTTCAGGAGACACTGGATGATGAAGGACTGCAGACCCTGATCTGTGAAGTAGAGTCCATCATCAATGACAGGTCAATAAAACGTCTAGTGACCCTAATGATTTGGAGCCTCTCACCTCCATCCAAACCAACCAAACCAGCTATTCCCCCTGGAGTGTTAATGCCGAAGGATTGTTACGCCAGAAGGTGATGATACCAAGCGCAATACACACGAGTGCACAAAACATTAGGAACACCTGCCATGTCTTCCATGTCTGTCCAGGTGAATCCAGGTGAAAGCTATGATCCCTTATTGATGTCACTTGTTTCATCCACTTTAAATCAGTGTAGATGAAGGAGAGGACACAGGTTAAAGAAATATTTTTAAGCCTTGAGACAATTGAGACATGGATTGTGTATGTGTGCCATTCAGAGGGTGAATGGACAAGACAAAATATTTAAGTGTCTTTAAATGTGGTATAGTAGTAAAGGGAAAAGGAAAGGTGGATACCTAGACAGTTTAACAACTGAATGCATTCAACTGAAATGTCTTCCGCATTTAACCCAACCCCTCTGAATCAGAGAGGTGCGGGAGGCTGCCTTAATTGACATCCACGTCTTTGGCACCCGGAGAACAGTGGGTTAACTGCCTTGTTCAGGGACTAGTAGGTGCCAGGCGTACCGGTTTGAGTCAAGAACTGCTTTTTTAAATTTATTTTTTAACATTTGAGTTATTTAGCAAATGCTCTTATCCAGAGTGACTTACAGTTAGTGCATTCATCTTAAGATAACTAGTTAGGACAACCATACATCACAGGCACAGTAAGTACACTTTTCCTCAATAAAGTAGCAATCAGCAAAGTCAGAGCTAGAAGGGGGGGGGGGGGGGGGCCTTATTTAAGAGAGTCTTTGAAGAGGTTTTCAGGTGCTTTCGGAAGATGGGCAGGGACTCTGCTGTCCTAGCTTCAGGGGGAAGCTGGTTCCACCATTGGGGTGCCAGGACAGAGAAAAACTTGGACTGGGATGGGAGGGCCAAGAGACCAGAGGTGGCAGAATGGAGTGCTTGGGTTGGGGTGTAGGGTTTGAGAATAGCCTGAAGGTAGGGAAGGGCAAATCCTTTTGCTGCTATGTAGGTAAGCACCCTGGTCTTCTAGAGGTTGCAAGTTTCAACTGGAAGCCAGTGGAGTGTGCAGATGAGCAGGGTGACATGGGAGAACTTGGGAAGGTTGTAAACCAGGAGGGCTGCAGCATTCTGGTTTAGTTGCAGGGGTTTGATGGCACAAGCAGGGAGCCCAGCCAACAGAGAGTTGAAGTAGTCCAGAAGGGAGATGACAAGTGCCTAGATTAGGACCAGTGGCGCTTCCTGTGTGAGGTAGGGTCGTACGGATGTTGTAGAGCATGAACCTGCAGCAGCAAGTCACTGCTTTGATGTTTGCAGAGAACGACTGTTTTCCAGGATCACGTTTAGGTTCTTTGCACTCTGGGAGGGCGACACGGTGAAGTTGTCAACCGTGATGGAGAGGAGTGAGGGTATGACGGAGCCAAGTGACTTGGTGTATAGAGAGAAGAGGAGAGGGCCTAGAACCGAGCCCTGGGGGACACCAGTAGTGGGAGTACGTGGTGCAGACCCAGATCCTCTCTACTGATGGTTCCCAGTGTCGAAGGTAGTGGATAGACCTAGGAGGATGAGAACAGAGGAGAGATTGTCCGCTTTGGCAATACGGAGAGCCTCCGTGACACAGAGAATAGCCGTCTCGGTTGAGTCACCAGTCTTGAAGCCTGACTGGTTAAGGTCAAATCGTTCTGAGAGAGCTAACGAGACAGTTGATCAGAGACGGCACACTCAATTGTTTTGGAAAGAAAATAAAGGGATAAAGGTCTATAGATTTTTACGTCAGATGAGTTGAGTGTTGATTTCTCAACAGTTTCCCGTGTGTATCAAGAATGGTCCACCGCCCAAAGGAGATCCAGCCAACTGGACACAACTGTGGGAAGCATTGGAGTCAACATGGGCCAGCATCCCCGTGGAACGCTTTTGACACCTTGTAGAGTCCATGCCCCGACAAATTGAGGCTGTTCTAAGGGCAAAAAGGGTTGCAACTCAATATTAGGAAGGTGTTCCTAATGTTTTGTAACCTCAGCGTATGTCAGACTTGATCTTAGAGAAGTGGACCAAAGATAATCTTACTGAGTTGCAAGAGACAAACATTGACAAGAAAGAGAAGAAACTTTGTCCCTGGGGACATGGTTCTCATCAGGATGACTCTGGTCTCTGTGCGAGGGGTTGATGGGTTAAAGGTTCCAAACTGTCTGTTCAAGCAGTTGAAACACAGTTAGGACACCCATCAGTACCACACAAGACATGCAGCAAGAGGTCTCTTCACAGTCCCCAGGTCCAGAACTGGACTACATGGAACTCTTTGCCACTGCAGGTAACTCAAGTAAACACTAAAAACAAATAAAAGAGCACCTTACGGCACAACGGGGACTGTGAAGAGAGACTTTTTAATATATTTTTTATTGTATTATGTAGTGTTATGTATTTATGTAGTGTTTATGTCATGTTATAGTATTTATTTTATTGTTGTGTTTTGTTTCCTGTTTGGACCCCAGGAATAGAAGCCGTTGCCTAAATACTAAACTTGTGGCTTATGGGGGCAAGTCACACAACCACCCAGAATCCAGAGGGCTGGTTATGCAGGTGAGAACTCAGACCACCACAGGTTGAAGGCCCTTCACCAAGCTATAACATTTCTGTTTGTTGTTACACTATCGGAGCTTTGGATTCCCTGTTTTGTGGTTACTTTGAAAGCGTGTCTGACGTCGGAATCGCAAACCTGTGGCCTCATGGTAAGTTTTGAAGTGGATTAGGAATTGTCTTTATAAAATGGTTCACATTATTCTTTCAAAGTGATGATCTGAGACTCCTTGTCTCATATCACTTCTCTAATGTCATAAATCCTAATTGAGTTCCACAGCCTAAATGAGTCCAGCGTATCTCTGTGAGACAACTTCTCCAATGAAGATATTCTATCCTCCCACCACTTCTTAATGTCATTAATTAAATGTGACTGGTGATTCAGGTGTATCAGAGACTACCTCTCTCTAGTCTAGTGGTCCTCTACAGTCTCAACACATCCTGTTCTATAACATCAACATTAATGTGACTGGTCCATCAGTGATCCAGGTGTATCAGAGACTACCTCTCTCTAGTCTAGTGGTCCTCTACAGTCTCAACACATCCTGTTCTATAACATCAACATTAAATGTGACTGGTCCATCAGTGATCCAGGTGTTTCAGAGACTACCTCTCTCTAGTCTAGTGGTCCTCTACAGTCTCAACACATCCTGTTCTATAACATCAACATTAATGTGACTGGTCCATCAGTGATCCAGGTGTATCAGAGACTACCTCTCTCTAGTCTAGTGGTCCTCTACAGCCTCAACACATCCTGTTCTAGAACATCAACATTAATGTGACTGGTCCATCAGTGATCCAGGTGTATCAGAGACTACCTCTCTCTAGTCTAGTGGTCCTCTACAGCCTCAACACATCCTGTTCTAGAACATTATTCTATGGTCTGAAGACACTGGGATATGAAGGACACTACTTACCCAGTTGACTAGTCAGATCCTTTTCAACCTTAACTGTAGATACAGATAATAAGAAAAGTCAGGGAACATTAATGTGAACAACATTATGTGTGTTCTACTTCATTAGAAGTTACATCTATTGAAGATAAATTTGGTTTAAATAATGTTAGTAAAGTGATGATCTGAAGACAATACTTTCTATTCTGGGCCCTTGAGGTTAACTTTAAACATGTAGAGTAGATGGAAGACAGTGAGAACATCATGAACACTAGTAGATGTAGTCTCTCTCTGGGACTCCTTGTCCCATATCACTTCTCTAACGTCACAAATCCTAATTGAGTTTCACCACCTAAATGAGTCCAGCGTACATCTGTGAGACAACTTCTACAATGAAGATATTCTACCTACCACCACTTCTTAATTTCATTAAATAAATGTGACTGGTCCATCAGTGATCCAGGTGTATCAGAGACTACCTCTCTCTAGTCTAGTGGTCCTCTACAGTCTCACACATCCTGTTCTATAACATCAACATTAATGTGACTGGTCCATCAGTGATCCAGGTATATCAGAGACTACCCTCTGAGCACACTACAGGTTAATATTAGGTTGAGCCGTTGATCAATGAGATTACAACCTACAGTATATTCACCCACTCTAAAAGACAGCAATAAGTTATTTACATTTCCCATGTGTTTTCACTATGCTTTAAAACCATCTAAAAGCACAACCAAATTCCAGTGAAAAACAATGTTTGATTTTTTTGTTTTGTTGTCACCCAAATGTCTATCACTGCGCTTTCAACTAATTTAAAGCACAGCAAAGTTCAACTAGGAATACAATGCCAGATATGTTGTTTATTTATAGAACAGATTAATGTTAATATCCCTGTGCTTCATCTAATAGCAAAATCAAATGATCTGGACTGTAGTTCAAATTTAAACATATAAATTGGTTGACAAAATTCTAGTGGTTCTAATAATATTATCAAAGTGATGATTTGAAAACACTACTTACCTAGCTTCCCAGTGTGGTCATCTGTAAACATGTAGAGTAGATGGAAGACAGTGAGAACATCATTAACATGAACACTAGAAGATGTAATCTCTCTCTGGGACTCCTTGTCTCATATCAATGTTACAACATCAGAAGGAACATCTTCAATGTGCTCAAAATAACCTTCTTAAAGTGTTTTCATACCTAAAATTGTTAAATTAAAGAAATATGTACTTTGTGGGTCTTGTGATGATCTGCAGACAGTACTTACTATTCTGCTCCCAGAGGTCAACTGTAAACATGTAGAGTAGATGGAAGACAGTGAGAACATCATTAACATGAACACTAGAAGATGTAGTCTCTCTCTGGGACTCATTGTCTCATATCACTGTTCCAACATCAGGAACACCTGGGGCCAATCAGAAGTTGGCCATAGCCAATAACAAAAGGTGGTCCCCGCAACTGTTGTTTTGGTAAAAAGCTGAGGGAGGGGCTGGAGAAATAATATCACTCTCAAATTCATAGACAGAGCTATGGATACAAGGACTGACCATCCATGATACTGTATCAACATTATAGTTTTATACATGTTTTGAGGCCACATAGTGTTTGTTTACATTTACTTTGTTTACAAACATTGAGATAAAACAAGGTTCTATTTGGGGTTCTGATGGGGTACAACAGTTAAACTAAGCTCTTTAATCATTTATAAGTTATATTCTTCAACAATCAAGGGGTAGAAAATTTATTTATAACAAAACAATGGATGATGCAACTACCGATTCCACTTTGTGCTCAACAAAAACATAACATAGTTTAAATAAATCTAGCAAAGTGATGATCTGAAGACACGACTTACCTCTCTCCTTCTTGAGGACATCTGTAAACATGTAGAGTAGATGGAAGACAGTGAGAACATCATTAACATGAACACTAGTAGATGTAGTCTCTCTCTGGGACTCCTTGTCTCATATCAATGTTCCAACATCAGATAAAAGTTAGGGAACATTAATATGAACAACATGATGTGTTTTCTACTTCACTAGAAGTTACATCTATAGAAGAGACATTGGTTTACATAATGTTATCAATGTGGTGATTTAAAGACACGACTTACCTCTCTCCTTCTTGAGTTCATCTGTAAACATGTAGAGTAGATGGAAGATAGTGAGAACATCTGTCACGTTCCTGACCTATTTCTGTTAGTTTGTTGTATGTTGTTAGTATGTTGTATGTTGTTGGTCAGGACGTGAGTTTGGGTGGGCATTCTATGTTTTCTGTTTCTATGTTGGTTTAAGGGTTGCCTGGTATGGCTCTTAATTAGAGGCAGGTGTTTGGCGTTTTCCTCTAATTGAGAGTCATATTTAGGTAGGTTGTTTCACAGTGTTCGTGGTGGGTGGTTGTCTCCTGTGTCAGTGTTTGTCGCACCATACGGGACTGTTCGGTTTGTTTTTGTACATCGTCATTTTGTGTAGTCATTTTTTCCTGTTCGTGAGTTCTGCGTTTTATGTAAGTTTGCATGTCCAGGTTTGTCTACTCCGTTTTGTTGTTTTGTTAGTTTATAGTCAAGTTCGTGTTTTTTCGTCTTTCTGTAAATAAATTATGTCATCACAACCCGCTGCGCCTTGGTTCAATAACTACTCCTCCTTTTCGGTTGAAGAGGAGGAGGACTACAGTAACAGAACCACCCACCTTATAACCAGAACCAAGCAGCGGTGTAATCGGAGGAAGGGACAGTGCAAGAAGGAGGAATGGACATGGGAGGATGTTTTGGACGGTAAAGGTTGCTACACATGGGAGGAGATCCTGGCTGGAAGGGATCGCCTCCCATGGGAACAGCTGGAGGCACTGAGGAGAGCAGAGGCAACCGGAGAAGGGAACCGGCGTTATGAGGGGATGCGTCTAGCACGGAAGCCCGAAAAGCCCGTGAGTACTACCCAAAAATTTATTGGGGGGGAGGCTAAGAGGTAGTGGGCCAAGGGCAGGTAGGAGACCTGCGCCCACTTCCCAGGCTAACCGTGGAGAGCGGGAGTACGGGCAGACACCGTGTTACGCAGTAGAGCGCACGGTGTCTCCTGTACGTGTGCATAGCCCAGTGAGGGTTATTCCACCTCCCCGCACTGGTAGGGCTAGATGGAGCATTGAGCCAAGCGCCATGAAGCTGGCTCTACATATCTGGCCACCAGTACGTCTCCTTGGGCCGGCTTACATGGCACCAGCCTTACGCATGGTGTCCCCTGTTCGCCTACATAGCCCGGTGCGGGTTATTCCACCTCCCCGCACTGGTCGGGCGACAGGGAGCATTCTGCCAGGGAAGGTTGGGCAGGCTCAGTGCTCAAGGGAGCCAATACCCTGCACGGTCCGGTATTTCCGGAGCTACCTCCCCGCCCCAGCCCAGTACCACCAGTGCCTACACCACGCACCAGTGCGTTTCCAGAGCCCTGTTCCTCCTCCACGCACTCTCTCTATGGTGCGTGTCTCCAGTCCGGTGCCTCCAGTTCCGGCACCACGCACTAAGCCACCTGTGCGTCTCCAGAGCCCTGTACACACTGTTCCTTCTCCCCGTACTTGTCCTGATGTGCGTGCACTCAGCCCAGTACCACCAGTGCCTACACCACGCACCAGGCTTCCAGTGCGTTTTCAGAGCCCTGTTCCTCCTCCACGCACTCTCTCTATGGTGCGTGTCTCCAGCCCAGTGCCTCCAGTTCCGGCACCACGCACTAAGCCACCTGTGCGTCTCCAGAGCCCTGTACACACTGTTCCTTCTCCCCGTACTCATCCTGAGGTGCGTGCCCTTAGCCTGGTACCACCAGTGCCGGTACCACGCACTAGGCCTATAGTGCGCTTTGAGAATTCAGTGTGCCCTGTCCCTGCTCCCCGCACTAGGCTTGAAGTGCGTGTCTCCAGTCCGGTGCCTCCAGTTCCGGCACCACGCACCAGGCCTACAGTGCGTCTCAGCCGGCCAGAGTCTGCCGTCTGCTCAACGGCGCCTGAACTGTCCGTCTGCCAAGCGCCGCATGAACTGCTCGTCTGTATTGAGTCTTCAAAGCCGCCCGTCTGCCATGAGCCTGCAAAGCCGCCCGTCTGCCATGAGCCTACAGAGCCTTCCGCCAGACTGGAGCCGCTAGAGCCTTCCGCCAGACAGGAGCCGCTAGAGCCTTCCGCCAGACAGGAGCCGCTAGAGCCTTCCACCAGACAGGAGCCGCCAGAGCCTTCCACCAGACAGGAGCAGCCAAAGCCTTCCGCTAGACAGGATCAGTCTGAGCCATCCGTCTCCTCAGCGCCGTCTGAGCCATCCGTCTCCTCAGCGCCGTCTGAGCCATCCGTCTCCCCAGCGCCGTCTGAGCCATCCGTCTCCCCAGCGCCGTCTGAGCCATCCGTCTCCCCAGCGCCGTCTGAGCCATCCGTCTCCCCAGCGCCGTCTGAGCCATCCGTCTCCCCAGCGCCGTCTGAGCCATCCGTCTCCCCAGCGCCGTCTGAGCCATCCGTCTCCCCAGCGCCGTCTGAGCCATCCGTCTCCCCAGCGCCGTCTGAGCCATCCGTCTGCCCAGTGCCGTCTGAGCCATCCGTCTGTCCCGAGCCATTAGAGCCGCCCGTCTGTCCCGAGCCGTCAGAGCCGCCAACCAGACAGGATCTGCCAGAGCCGCCAACCAGACAGGATCTGCCAGGGCCGCCAACCAGACAGGATCTGCCAGGGCCGCCAACCAGACAGGATCTGCCAGGGCCGCCAACCAGACAGGATCTGCCAGGGCCGCCAACCAGACAGGATCTGCCAGAGCCGCCAACCAGACAGGATCTGCCAGAGCCGCCAACCAGCCATGAGCGTCCAGAGCCGTCAGCCAGCCATGAGCGTCCAGAGCCGTCAGCCAGCCATGAGCGTCCAGAGCCGTCAGCCAGCCATGAGCGTCCAGAGCCGTCAGCCAGCCATGAGCGTCCAGAGCCGTCAGCCAGCCATGAGCGTCCAGAGCCGTCAGCCAGCCATGAGCGTCCAGAGCCGTCAGCCAGCCATGAGCGTCCAGAGCCGTCAGCCAGTCATGAGCTGTCCCTCAGCCCAGAGCGGCTATTTATCCAGAACTGCCCCTCAGCCCAGAGCTGTCTCTCTGTCCGGAGCTGCCTTTCAGTCCTGAGCTACCTCTCTATCCTGAGCTACCTCTCTATCCTGAGCTACCTCTCTATCCTGAGCTACCCCTCTGTCCTGGGCTATCCCTCTGTCCTGGGCTATCCCTCTGTCCTGGGCTATCCCTCTGTCCTGGGCTATCCCTCTGTCCTGGGCTATCCCTCTGTCCTGGGCTATCCCTCTGTCCTGGGCTATCCCTCTGTCCTGGGCTATCCCTCTGTCCTGGGCTATCCCTCTGTCCCGGTGCTGCCCCTTGTCTCGATGTTACCCAAAATATTAAGGGGGTGTAATATGAGGGTGGTCATTTGTAGGGGGAGATGTAAGCTGGGATTGACTATGGTGGGGTGGGGACCTCGCCCTGAGCCTGAGCCACCACCGTGGTCAGGTGCCCACCCAGACCCTCCCCTAGACTTTGTGCTGGTGCGCCCGGAGTTCGCACCTTAAGGGGGGGGTTATGTCACGTTCCTGACCTATTTCTGTTAGTTTGTTGTATGTTGTTAGTATGTTGTATGTTGTTGGTCAGGACGTGAGTTTGGGTGGGCATTCTATGTTTTCTGTTTCTATGTTGGTTTAAGGGTTGCCTGGTATGGCTCTTAATTAGAGGCAGGTGTTTGGCGTTTTCCTCTAATTGAGAGTCATATTTAGGTAGGTTGTTTCACAGTGTTCGTGGTGGGTGGTTGTCTCCTGTGTCAGTGTTTGTCGCACCATACGGGACTGTTCGGTTTGTTTTTGTACATCGTCGTTTTGTGTAGTCATTTTTTCCTGTTCGTGAGTTCTGCGTTTTATGTAAGTTCGCATGTCCAGGTTTGTCTACTCCGTTTTGTTGTTTTGTTAGTTTATAGTCAAGTTCGTGTTTTTTCGTCTTTCTGTAAATAAATTATGTCATCACAACCCGCTGCGCCTTGGTTCAATAATTACTCCTCCTTTTCGGTTGAAGAGGAGGAGGACTACCGTAACAACATCATTAACATGAACACTAGAAGATGTAGTCTCTCTCTGTAGTCTCTCTCTGGGACTCATCATCATCACTTTTCTAACATCACAAATCCTAATTAAGTTCCGTGAGACAACTTCTACAATAAAAATATTCTACTCTAACACCACTTCTAAATTAAATTCATTAAATGTGACTGGTCCATCAGTGATCCAGGTGTATCAGAGACTACCTCTCTCTAGTCTAGTGGTCTCTACAGCCTCAACACATCCTGTTCTAGAACCTCAACATTAATGTGACTGGTCCATCAGTGATCCAGGTGTATAAGAGACTACCTCTCTCTAGTCTAGTGGTCCTCTACAGCCTCAACACATCCTGTTATAGAACATCAACATTAATGTGACTGGTCCATCAGTGATCCAGGTGTATCAGAGACTACCTCTCTCTAGTCTAGTGGTCCTCTACAGCCTCAACACATCCTGTTCTAGAACATCAACATTAATGGGACTGGTCCATCAGTGATCCAGGTGTATCAGAGACTGTGCTCCAAAAATAAAATAAAAATAAAAATGGTTGACATAATTGTAATGATGATCTGAAGACACTACTTACCCCCCTCCTTTGTTTGGTCATCTGTAAATATGTAGAGTAGATGGAAGACAGTGAGAACATCATTAACATGTTAATTAGAAGCTGTGGTCTGCATAGTGAATCTTTACAGTCATGTGTGTAATCTGGGTTATGGACAATAAAACCACTACTTACCCCGCTGCAGTTTGAGTTGATCTATTATCACACCTGCAGATTAAAATCAGTCATCAGTGTTAACATGTTAATCACCTGCAGATTAAAATCAGTCATCAGTGTTAACATGTTAATCACCTGCAGGTTAAAATCAGTCAGTGTTAACATGTTAATCACCTGCAGATTGAAATCAGTCATCAGTGTTAACATGTTAATCACCTGCAGGTTAAAATCAGTCATCAGTGTTAACATGTTAATCACCTGCAGATTAAAATCAGTCATCAGTGTTAACATGTTAATCACCTGCAGATTAAAATCAGTCATCAGTGTTAACATGTTAATCACCTGCAGATTAAAATCAGTCATCAGTGTTAACATGTTAATCACCTGCAGGTGTAGTATATTATCCTGTATCCATAGATTGTGTTGAGATTGAAAAAAGCATTGCAGACATTTATTTTTAACAATTAAACATTCATATCATCTCTCCATTACCTTTCTTATTATGTATGCAGTAGATAGCCAGAGCTAACCCAATCACAGTGACAGCTCCCAGACAGAATAACACAATGAAGGCCATTCTCAATGGGGTTGCGTAATCAAATAACTCACCTAAAACACACACATCATAAGACATCAACAACAGGGTTTAGTACTAATACTACCACACACATCAAAAACAGGGTTTGGTACTTGTAATGACTGTCAATGTTGTTCTCCTCCTCAAACGAGGAGGAGCATGGATAGGACCAAGATGCGGATTGATAATTGTACATGTTTAATGAAAATAACAGGAAAACACTACAAACTACAAAACAACAAACGTGACATACCTCAAAACAGTCCTGTGTGGTCCAACCACTGACACAGGAAACAAACACCCACAAAAGCCTACTGCCTATGGCTACCTTAAATCTGGCTCCCAATCAGAGACAAATGAATGACAGCTGTCTCTGATTGAGACCCAATCTAGGCAGCCATAGACATAACTAGACAACCTACCAAACACTATCCCATACACATACAACACCCATAGACTAACCAAACACACACAACATACAATGCCCACCCCAACTCACGCCCTGACCAACTAAACATAATCAAAATAACATAAAAATAGGTCAGGAACGTGATGCTGTTAGTTGGGTACTAATACTACCACACGTCAACAACAGGGTTTGGTACTAATACTACCACACATCATTACACGTCAACAACAGGGTTTGGTACTAATACTACCACACATCATTACACATCAACAACAGGGTTTGGTACTAATACTACCACACATCATTACACATCAACAACAGGGTTTGGTACTAATACTACCACACATCATTACACATCAACAACAGGGTTTGGTACTAATACTACCACACATCATTACACATCAACAACAGGGTTTGGTACTAATACTACCACACATCATTACACATCAACAACAGGGTTTGGTACTAATACTACCACACATCATTACACATCAACAACAGGGTTTGGTACTAATACTACCACACATCATTACACATCAACAACAGGGTTTGATACTAATACTACCACACATCATTACACATCAACAGCAGGGTTTGGTACTAATACTACCACACACATCAACAACAGGGTTTGGTACTAATACTACCACACATCATTACACATCAACAGGGTTTGGTACTAATACTACCACACATCATTACACATCAACAACAGGGTTTGGTACTAATACTACCACACATCAACACACATCAATAAAAGGGTTTGGTACTAATACTACCACACATCAACACACATCAACAAAAGGGTTTGGTACTAATACTACCACACATCATTACACATCAACAACAGGGTTTGGTACTAATACTACCACACACATCAACAACAGGGTTTGGTACTAATATTACCACACACATCATTACACATCAACAACAGGGTTTGGTACTAATACTACCACACACATCATTACACATCAACAACAGGGTTTGGTACTAATACTACCACACATCATTACACATCAACAACAGGGTTTGGTACTAATACTACCACACATCATTACACATCAACAACAGGGTTTGGTACTAATACTACCACACACATCATTACACATCAACAACAGGGTTTGGTACTAGTACTACCACACACATCAACAACAGGGTTTGGTACTAATACTACCACACACATCAACAACAGGGTTTGGTACTAATACTACCACACACATCATTACACATCAACAACAGGGTTTGGTACTAGTACTACCACACACATCAACAACAGGGTTTGGTAATAATACTACCACACATATCAACAACAGGGTTTGGTACTAATACTACCACACATCATTACACATCAACAACAGGGTTTGGTACTAATACTACCACACACCATTACACATCAACAACAGGGTTTAGTACTAATACTACCACACACATCATTACACATCAACAACAGGGTTTGGTACTAATACTACCACACACACCATTACACATCAACAACAGGGTTTGGTACTAATACTACCACACATCAACAACAGGGTTTGGTACTAATACTACCACACACACCATTACACATCAACAACAGGGTCTGGTACTAATACTACCACACATCATTACACATCAACAACAGGGTTTGGTACTAATACTACCACACATCAACAACAGGGTTTGGTACTAATACTACCACACACACCATTACACATCAACAACAGGGTCTGGTACTAATACTACCACACACATCATTACACATCAACAACAGGGTTTGGTACTAATACTACCACACACATCAACAACGGGGTTTGGTGCTAATACTACCACACACATCATTACACATCAACAACAGGGTTTGGTACTAATACTACCACACACACCATTACACATCAACAACAGGGTTTGGTACTAATACTACCACACACATCATTACACATCAACAACAGGGGTTGGTACTAATACTACCACACACATCATTACACATCAACAACAGGGTTTGGCACTAATACTATCACACACATCATTACACATCAACAACAGGGTTTGGTACTAATACTACCACACATCATTACACATCAACAACAGGGTTTGGTACGAATACTACCACACACATCGACAACAGGGTTTGGTACTAATACTACCACACACATCAACAACAGGGATTGGTACTAATACTACCACACACATCATTACACATCAACAACAGGGTTTGGTACTATTACTACCACACACATCATTACACATCAACAACAGGGTTTGGTACTAATACTACCACACACATCAACAACAGGGATTGGTACAAATACTATAACACATCATTACACATCAACACCAGGGTTTGGTACTAATACTACCACACATCATTACACATCAACAACAGGGTTTGGTACTATTACTACCACACACATCATTACACATCAACAACAGGGTTTGGTACTAATACTACCACACACATCAACAACAGGGATTGGTACTAATACTACCACACACATCATTACACCTCAACAACAGGGTTTGGTACTAATACTACCACACACATCATTACACATCAACAACAGGGTTTGGTACTAATACTACCACACACATCAACAACAGGGTTTGGTACTAATACTACCACACACATCAACAACAGGGTTGGGTACTAATACTACCACACATCATTACACATCAACAACAGGGTTTGGTACTAATACTACCACACACATCATTACACATCAACAACAGGGTTTGGTACTAATACTACCACACACATCATTACACATCAACAACAGGGTTTGGTACTAATACTACCACACACATCATTACACATCAACAACAGGGTTTGGTACTAATACTACCACACACATCATTACACATCAACAACAGGGTTTGGTACTAATACTACCACACACATCATTACACATCAACAACAGGGTTTGGTACTAATACTACCACACATCATTACACATCAACAACAGGGTTTGGTACTAATACTACCACACACATCAACAACGGGGTTTGGTACTAATACTACCACACACATCATTACACATCAACAACAGGGTTTGGTACTAATACTACCACACATGATTACACATTACCAACAGGGTTTGGTACTAATACTACCAAACACATCAACAACAGGGTTTGGTACTAATACTACCACACACATCATCAACAGGGTTTGGTACTAATACTACCACACATCATTACACATCAACAACAGGGTTTGGTACTAATACTACCACACATCATTACACATTACCAACAGGGTTTGGTACTAATACTACCAAACACATCAACAACAGGGTTTGGTACTAATACTACCACACACATCATCAACAGGGTTTGGTACTAATACTACCACACATCATTACACATTACCAACAGGGTTTGGTACTAATACTACCAAACACATCAACAACAGGGTTTGGTACTAATACTACCACACATCATTACACATTACCAACAGGGTTTGGTACTAATACTACCACACACATCAACAACAGGGTTTGGTACTAATACTACCACACATCATTACACATTACCAACAGGGTTTGGTACTAATACTAGCAAACACATCAACAACAGGGTTTGGTACTAATACTACCACACACATCATCAACAGGGTTTGGTACTAATACTACCACACATCATTACACATCAACAACAGGGTTTGGTACTAATACTACCACACATCATTACACATCAACAACAGGGTTTGGTACTAATACTACCACACATCATTACACATCAACAACAGGGTTTGGTACTAATACTACCACACACACCATTACACATCAACAACAGGGTTTGGTACTAATACTACCACACACATCAACAACAGGGTTTGGTACTAATACTACCACACACATCAACAACAGGGTTTGGTACTAATACTACCACACATCATTACACATCAACAACAGGGTTTGGTACTAATACTACCACACATCATTACACATCAACAACAGGGTTTGGTACTAATACTACCACACATCATTACACATCAACAACAGGGTTTGGTACGAATACTACCACACACATCAACAACAGGGTTTGGTACTAATACTACCACACACACCATTACACATCAACAACAGGGGTTGGTACTAATACTACCACACACATCATTACACATCAACAACAGGGTTTGGTACTAATACTACCACACATCATTACACATCCACAACAGGGTTTGGTACTATTACTACCACACATCATTACACATCAACAACAGGGTTTGGTACTAATACTACCACACACATCAACAACAGGGATTGGTACTAATACTACCACACACATCATTACACATCAACAACAGGGTTTGGTACTATTACTACCACACACATCATTACACATCAACAACAGGGTTTGGTACTAATACTACCACACACATCAACAACAGGGATTGGTACAAATACTACAACACATCATTACACATCAACACCAGGGTTTGGTACTAATACTACCACACATCATTACACATCAACAACAGGGTTTGGTACTATTACTACCACACACATCATTACACATCAACAACAGGGTTTGGTACTAATACTACCACACACATCAACAACAGGGATTGGTACTAATACTACCACACACATCATTACACATCAACAACAGGGTTTGGTACTATTACTACCACACACATCATTACACATCAACAACAGGGATTGGTACTAATACTACCACACACATCATTAAACATCAACAACAGGGTTTGGTACTAATACTACCACACACATCAACAACAGGGTTGGGTACTAATACTACCACACACATCAACAACAGGGGTTGGTACTAATACTACCACACACATCAACAACAGGGTTGGGTACTAATACTACCACACATCATTACACATCAACAACAGGGTTGGGTACTAATACTACCACACATCATTACACATCAACAACAGGGTTTGGTACTAATACTACCACACATCATTACACATCAACAACAGGGTTTGGTACTATTACTACCACACACATCATTACACATCAACAACAGGGTTTGGTACTAATACTACCACACATCATTACACATCAACAACAGGGTTTGGTACTAATACTACCACACACATCAACAACAGGGATTGGGTACTAATACTACCACACATCATTACACATCAACAACAGGGTTGGGTACTAATACTACCACACACATCAACAACAGTGTTTGGTACTAATACTACCACACATCAACAACAGGGTTTGGTACTAATACTACCACACAGCAGTGGAGTGTGCCATAATAAACACTATCCTTTTGTATTGTTGTCTCAAAGCCTTTGGATAAAACATATACTGGATATTAACACATCAATATCTCCAGTGTTTCATGTCTAAATAATATTATGTTGTTACTCACTAGGGAGGTGAATCTCTGTCTCCATCTTCTCATTGATCCGGCTCTGTTGGACTCTGCAGGTAAAGCGGTTGGTGTCAGTCTCCTGGACAATGACATGTTGTTTGACTCTGTAGAATCCCTTGAAGTCTCTGTGTGTCTCAGGAGGACCAGCAGAGAGATTGACTCCTTTACTGTCCAGCCACACCAGCTCAGGCTGAGGGTGCCAGCCTTCTGATTCACACAGCAAACCCATCCCTCCCTCTCTGTGTCCTTCAATGGACACCACTGGCTTGGATCCTATAGCTACAGACACACAGATAGACTGGATGTTAACTGGTGACAGGCTGTGAACAAATAGACACATACTGTATCCAGTAATATGAAGGAAAGAGGTGATGTCATTGTACTGTAGTTAGATTATTACATTAACATGAAAATAAACCTCACCTTCAACGAGGACTTGAATAGTGAAATCATCATACCAGCTCTTTGCTTTAATAAAGCATTTGTAACGTCCCTCATCAGTGCCTTGTACGCTGGTCAGTTTCAAAGAGGTGTTTCCCCTCCACAGTTCCTCTTCAAACAGTGATGTTCTTCCTCTATAGAAGAGAATCTGATCCTCTCGTATGATTTTTCTGTTTTGGTAACGATAGACACGACCGTCTTTGGAGTCCAGGTTCAGCCAGTCCACTGTCATGTCCTCAGCACTGATGTTGGGTTTGAGGTAACAGGGCAGAATGATGTCATCACCAGCTACAGCAACAATGGGATCAGTTGGACCAAGAACCTCAAACCTCTCTGAAGAGAAAAGACGATTAACAGTTTCAATAGTTTATAGAGTTATCCTCTGTCATCTACACTGCTCTGAAATACACTGTAGTATATATAGTAGTACTATACACTGCAGTATATATAGTAGTAATATACACTGTAGTATATATAGTAGTACTATACACTGTAGTATATATAGTAGTACGAGACACTGTAGTATATATAGTAGTACCAGACACTGTGGTGTATATATAGTAGTACTATACTACTTTACACTGTAGTACATATAGTAGTACTATACTATTATACATTGTGATATATATATATAGTAGTACTAGACACCGTAGTGTTTATATAGTAGTACTAGACACTGTAGTGTGTATATATAGTAGTACTAGACACTGTAGTGTGTATACACAGTAGTACTAGACACTTTAGTGTATATATAGTAGTATTAGACACTGTAGTGTGTATACACAGTAGTACTAGACACTTTAGTGTATATATAGTAGTACTAGACACTGTAGTGTATAGATAGTAGTACTAGACACTGTAGTGTGTATATATAGTAGTACTAGAAACTGTAGTGTGTATATATAGTAGTACTAGACACTGTAGTGTGTATATATAGTAGTACTAGACACTGTAGTGTGTATACACAGTAGTACTAGACACTTTAGTGTATATATAGTAGTATTAGACACTGTAGTGTATATATAGTAGTACTAGACACTGTAGTGTATAGATAGTAGTACTAGACACTGTAGTGTGTATATATAGTAGTACTAGAAACTGTAGTGTGTATATATAGTAGTACTAGACCCTGTAGTGTGTGTATATATAGTAGTACTAGACCCTGTAGTGTGTATATATAGTAGTACTAGACACTGTAGTATATATAGTAGTCCTATACACTGTAGTATATATAGTAGTACTAGACACTGTAGTGCATATATGGTAGTACTAGACACTGTAGTGTATATATGGTAGTACTAGATACTGTAGTGTATATAGTAGTCCTAGACACCGTAGTGTATATATAGTAGTACTAGACACTGTAGTGTGTGTATATAGTAGTACTAGACACTGTAGTGTGTGTATATAGTAGTACTAGACACTGTAGTGTGTATATATAGTAGTACTAGACCCTGTAGTGTGTATATATAGTAGTACTAGACCCTGTAGTGTGTATATATAGTAGTACTAGACCCTGTAGTGTGTATATATAGTAGTACTAGACACTGTAGTATATATAGTAGTCCTAGACACTGTGTATATATAGTAGTCCTAGTTGAGTTTTTACATCAGTGCAGATTAAGGAAAGAAGACTAGGAGAGGAATGCACCTTAAGACTACACAAGCAACTAAAGACACAATACGATCATATTAATCACACACACACACACACACACACACACACACACACACACACACACACACACACACACACACACACACACACACACACACACACACACACACACACACACATCAGTGCAGATGAAGGAAAGGAGACTAGGAGATGAAAACACCTTAGGCCATGCACCCTAGATCTACACAATGGAGCCACCGGACAATAGTAGTAGAACTATGTAGACAGAGAAGCAAAAGGACCTCCGTCGGCTACGTTTGATTAGACTGTGTAGAACCCTTAAGACCACAATAGTGACTAAAGACACAATGAGATCATATTAATCACACACACAGAGGTATTGAAGGCAGTGAGATATTAAATGTGTATTCTACTGTACCAGAGCCTGCTGTGTGTAGGAGATGTAGAAGAGTCACACACAGACAGTCTAGTTGAGCCCCCTTCATTCCTGAAGACAATTACATTCATCATAAAGAGAATGACTAACATAACTTGAAACCAGGAAAGCAATACTGTAGCATTAATTCTACAATAACAATGGATAACATAGTATAACACATTCCAAAAGACAACTAGCTGATCCATTTACCTGGTTGAATCGGTCCTGTTGAGGCACTGCAGTCTGATAAATGTACTAGTGTTCTGTGATCAAACTATTGTGATGTGATCAAACTACCTTCTTGTTCTTTCTATTCCTTGGAACAAGAACCTGTTCAACTGCATCGCTGCACACAACTGTTGCATAGTGAGCTCAGAATCAGATAACATGAGTGTGAACTGTGGGGGTGAGTTTTGGTTGTAGTTTCCGAGCCTGGCTGATGTCGGGACCATGTGACACAGCGAGAGAAGCTGTGCCCCACTGGTCTGGGAACCCTGTCGTAATAATTCAATATTCTAGTTGTCTCAGAGAGTCGAAGCATCGATTAGTTCTTTCAACAACAAAAATAAATTCCCCTTTGGGGTTGTTGTGATTGGTGTAGGGTGAAGTAGCCCATAGACGCTGATCTTGGGTCAGTTTTTTATTTCCCCCACTAATGGTTAAGGTTGTGATACAGGGAGAGGAAGCTGATCCTAGATCTGTAGATAGACTAACCCCACCCCGGAGCATTTGGATTTGAAAACAAACAGTTGTAAAAGCAAGGGGGCGGAGCTCGGGGGCTGTGTGTGGCTGTGTGTGCGTGGGTGTTTTGAGTGAGAGAGACACAGAGGATATCCAACCTGTAAAAGCACAGCTCCCTTCATTATAGACTTCATGCTGACAGCATCAAAGCGTTTTCCCAGAGTATGGTTGAGTTCTTGATCAACTACATCGCAGGTGTTGCGTTGCATCTCTGATACACACAGAAGCAGTTAAGAATTTGTTCTTAACTGACTTTCCTAGTTAAATAAAGTTTAAATAAAACATTTAAAAATAATAAAAGAACTGTAGGACTATCTTCTCAAGAAATCTTGAGTTCACTTCACTGGCCTAGGCCTACTCCTACCTATCTTAAAGCCTAGGCCTACTCCTACCTATCTTCAAGCCTAGGCCTACTCCTACCTATCTTTAAGCCTAGGCCTACTCCTAGCCTATCTTCAAGCCAAGGCCTACTCTTACCTATCTTCAAGCTTAGGCCTACTGCTACGTATATTCAAGCCTAGGCCAACTCTGTGACTGTCTTGGTGGTATGAGACAACAATGTACTAGGACTAGGCATGTCCATACTCTGGCCTTGGAATGCGTCCCAAATGGCAACCTATTCCCTATATAGTGGACTATTTTAACGGAGCCCTATGAGTCCTGGTCAAAAGAAATACACTATACAGAGAATAGGTTGCCATTTAGGACACAGCCTTGCAGTCAGAAGAGAGAGGAGGAAGTTGAAAGTTGCTCTGGCTCTCTGCCCACCCTGTACTTGGCTGGTTAGCTTTCATTGGTTACAGTTCAGTGTGTGTGGACTATGTGGAAACCAATAGGAAATAGCCAGGGAGCTTCAGTAGCCAATCACAGCTGATACAGAAACATAAGACATGAAGACATGATAAATAAGTGTTCAGGGATTACTATAAGACATGATAACTAAGTGTTGAGAGATCACTATAAGACATGAAGACATGATAACTAAGTGTTCAGGGATCACTATAAGACATGATAACTAAGTGTTGAGAGATCACTATAAGACATGAAGACATGATAACTAAGTGTTCAGGGATCACTATAAGACATGATAACTAAGTGTTGAGAGATCACTATAAGACATGAATATATGATAACTAAGTGTTCAGGGATCACTATAAGACATGAAGACATGATAACTAAGTGTTCAGGGATCACCAGAAGACATGATAACTAAGTGTTGAGAGATCACTATTAGACAAGAAGACATGATAACTAAGTATATAGATATCACTATTAGACATGGAGACATGATAACTACGTGTTCAGAGATCACTGTCAGACATGAAGACATGATACATACGTGTTCAGAGATCACTATTAGACATGAAGACATGATAACTAAGTGTTGAGAGATCACTATTAGACATGAAGACATGTTAACTAAGTGTTGAGAGATCACTATTAGACATGAAGACATGTTAACTAAGTGTTGAGCGATCACTATTGGACACGAATACATGATAATTAAGTGTTGAGAGATCACTATTGGACACGAATACATGATAATTAAGTGTTGAGAGATCACTATTGGATACAAACACATGATAACTAGAATCCTGACTAGAACCAAAAAGTTTGATCATATTACTCCAGTGCTAGCCTCCCTACACTGGCTTCCTGTTAAGGCAAGGGCTGATTTCAAGGTTTTACTGTGTTAGGTTTGCATCAATTCAATCTGGTATAAGGATAAGTATGACAATGAGTCACCTATTGTATGCTCTGTATTATTTATTAACTAAGCAATAAATGGCAAATGCAATTTTCGTATATACGGGTTCAATGTATCATCATGCAGGATAAAACAGGGAACAGGGAACTGGGCAACACCCCAAAACCCCTCCCCTATATACTCTAACAGTGTTAGTTCCTGCTTCAGAGCAAGCCTGTTAGAGTAGAGGTCCAGTGTGGTTTAGACTTACTGGCCTATCACTGGTGTTGACGCTTAAGCTAGTCCAGCCCCTTAGCGCTCCGGAGGGTCCGCTGCTATCTTGATAGAGTGTTGCTGTCTTGCCCCACACCCCTGTTGCATTCACAGTTCCTGTTTTCTTGTCTTTTCAGTACTTTTCCATCCTTGCTACCCCTCGTGAAATGCACCCCTCCCCTCCCAAGATTAGTCAAGTCATGCTATATGGTTAGCCACACCTTGTTGCACAATTATAACACACACACACATGTTCAATGTACTTATCACTCCCCCACATACAATCAATAAAACTCAGACCTCACAACTGCTAACCTACAAAGCATTACATGGGCTTGCTCCTACCGTACGCTACGGTCACAAGATGCAGGCCTCCTAATTGTCCCTAGAATTTCTAAACAAACAGCTGGAGGCAGGGCTTTCTCCTATAGAGCTCCATTTTTATGGAATGGTCTGCCTACCCATGTGAGAGACGCAGACTCGGTCTCAACTTTTAAGTCATTACTGAAGACTCATCTCTTCAGTAGGTCATATGATTGAGTGTAGTCTGGCCCAGGAGTGTGAAGGTGAACGGAAAGGCTCTGGAGCAACGAACCGCCCTTGCTGTCTCTGCCTGGCCGGTTCCCCTCTCTCCACTGGGATTCTCTGCCTCTAACCCTATTACAGGGGCTGAGTCACTGGCTTACTGGTGCTCTTCCATGCCGTCCCTAGGAGGAGTGCATCACTTGAGTGGGCTGAGTCGCTGACGTGATCTTCCTGTTTGGGTTGACGCCCCCCCTTGGGTTGTGCCGTGGCGGAGATCTTTGTGGGCTATACTCGGCCTTGTCTCATGGGGCCACAGTGTCTCCTGACCCCTCCTGTCTCAGCCTCCAGTATTTATGCTGCAGTAGTTTATGTGTCGGGGGGCTAGGGTCAGTCTGTTATATCTGTAGTACTTCTCCTGTCTTATCCGGTGTCCTGTGTGAATTTAAGTATGCTCTCTCTAATTCTCTCTTTCTCTCTTTCTTTCTCTCTCTCGGAGGACCTGAGCCCTAGGACCATGCCTCAGGACTACCTGGCATGATGACTCCTTGCTGTCCCCAGTCCCCCTGGCCGTGCTGCTGCTTCAGTTTCAACTGTTCTGCCTGCGGCTATGGAACCCTGACCTGTTCACTGGACGTGCTACCTGTCCCAGACCTGCTGTTTTCAACTCTCTAGAGACAGCAGGAGCGGTAGAGAGATGAAAAGCCAACTGACATTTACTCCTTAGGTTCTGACTTGCTGCACCCTCGACAACTACTGTGATTATTATTATTTGACCATGCTGGTCATTCAACACCAGTTGAATGTGGCCGGTATCAGTAAAGACAGCAAAAAACAGAATTCATTTGTTGCCAGCAGCACAGTTATAGTCACCAATGCTCTGGATAACATGAAAACTGCCTAACCAGCTCTGCTAGGGCGAGTAAAATTGTCAGAATGAGGTGTTCTCTCATTTGTGTCTGGAAGTAGCTAGCAAGTTAGCCAGTTAGCTTGGGTGCTTGACTGCCATTGATCAACCCAACTCCTCGGCCAGAGCGTCCACTGTGCGCTCTGAACGCACTGAGAGCAAAACGCTCTGAATTTACTAATGGATAATCTGACAACGCTCTGAATTTGCGAATGCACAGAGCACACTGAGCGCTCTCTGGCACTCCAGATTGAATTTACGAACACACCTGAAGTCTAGCTAGTAATTTGTCATGCTAACAAGCCAGCAAGAGGTTGCATAGCAACAACATCAACTTCCGGTAGACAGGCAAAGCACTAGTACACCCAACTGAAAGAATACCGTTAGTTTACAATGTACTAAAATGAACTAATAGTATGTAGTATATACTCATTAAGTATGTAGTATACAGTATATCAGTATGGGTATTCGAAAACAGCTCATATGGCAGGCCCCCACGGGCCCCCAAATGCAGTGCCCAATTGCGATATTGCATTTTTATAGCTCCCGCCTTGGGCTAATCAGTGTAATTTTGTAAATGCAGGATCTCTATGGCAAGACCAAGATTTGTCAAAATCGGGCCAGTGCTGTCTGAGATATCACGTGACCCTGAAGAAGGCACAGTGATGCCGAAACCTGGTATTTTACCCAATAAATTACTGGGAGTTAATATATAGAGAGTGTACGACTGTCTTTATTTATTTTAATGAGATATCACGTGTAACAACGTACGATCATACAGATAGAGACAGATTCACAGTCACCTTCCCGATTTCATCATGGGAAACAAAAAAGTACAGTTTGTGTGTGAACCATTCATACTTTTTTGGAATCAAATGTCAAATGATAGTGTATATAATGATGCACTATATTTGAATTCTAGGTGTAATGACAATTTCCCCCCTATATATGGCCTTCAGAATTTTGTTGCGTTACAGCGTCAATTTAAAATGGATTAAATTCAGATTTTTTTGTCACTGGCCTACACACAATACCCCATAATTTTAAAGGGAATTATGTTTTCAACATTTTTACAAATTAATCAAAAATGAAAAGCTGAAATGTCTTGAGTCAATACGTATTCAACCCCTTTGTTATGGCAAGACTACATAAGTTAGAAAATGTGCTTAACAAGTCACATAATTAGTCTCATGGACTCACTCTGTGTGCAATAATAGTGTTTAACATGATTTTTGAATGACTACCTCATCTCTGTACCTGTCACGCCATGACCATAGAGAGCCTTTTTATTCTCTATTTTGGTTAGGTCGGGGTGTGACTAGGGTGGGTAATCTAGGTTGTTTTATTTCTATGTTGGCCTGGTATGGTTCCCAATCAGAGGCAGCTGTTTAGCGTTGTCTCTGATTGGGGATCATATTTAGGCAGCCATTTCCCCACTGTTTTTTTGTGGGATCTTGTTTTTGTGTTGTTGCCCGTGAGCACTCCAGAACGTCACGTTTCGTGTATTCTTTATTGTTTTTTGTGCGGTTCACTTCAAATAATATGTCGAACCGATTTCACGCTGCGCTTTGGTCCGAATGTTGTTACGAAGGTCATGACAGTACCCCACACACAATTATCTGTAAGGTCCCTCAGTCAAGCAGTGAATTTCAAACACAGATTCAACCACAAAGAGCAGGAAGGTTTTCCAATACCTCGCAAATGGGCACTTTGTAGATTAGTATTTTTTCATTTCTTTAACTAGGCTTTGAATATCCCTTTGAGCATGGTGAATTTATTAATGACACTTTGGATGGTGTATCAATACACCCATTCACTACAAAGATACAGGCGTCCTTCCTAACTCAGTTGTGGGAGAGGAAATCACCTTGAGGCCAATGGTGACTTTAAAACAGTTACAGAATGTTTGCAACAAGGCAATAAAGTAATACTGCAAAAATGTGGCAAAGACATTAACTTTTTGTCCCGAATACAAAGTATTATGTCTGGGGCAAATCCAATATAACACATTACTGAGTACCACTCTCTGTATTTTCAAGCATAGGGGTGGCTGCATCATGTTATGGGTTTGCTTGTAATCATTAAGGGCTGGGGAGTGTTTCAGGATAAAAAGAAACGGAATGCTGACGCAAGCAGTAAAATTAGATTTAAAAAACAGATTAAAAAACACCTTATGGAACAGCAGCGACTGTGAAGCAACACAAACTTTGGCACAGACACATGCATACACACACACACACAAACGATAACATACGCACTATACATACACATGGATTTAATACTGTAGATATGTGGTAGTAGTGGAGCAGGGGCCTGAGGGCACACAGTGTGTTGTGAAATCTGTGAATGTATTGTAATGTTTAAAAATTGTATAAACTGCCTTAATTTTGCTGGACCCCAGGAAGAGTAGCTGGGGGATCCATAATAAATACAAATACAAATAACAGTCCAAGTGATGGGTGAAAGGCACGTCAAAGATTAGTCAAACATTAAGGCCAGCCACACAATTGTGATTTTGCTTCCATCTGTAAGTTTTCCGATTTTTTGATATTTTGCAACTATAACTTCCATACTTTCATAAAATGTACAAATAAATCGTCAATAATGTATATAAATACTTTATTTGTATAATTTTATCCCAACTCCGTCAACTACACCTAGCATAAATGTCGTTCTTGATAGCATGTTAAATATAGAACTTCAACCGCTATTTTTACAACTCCATGTTGAATCATAAAAATAGAAAAGCTTGTTTTCCGGAGCATATCGTTAGCTAGTCCACACGTGGTATATTCTTTGTAGACGTAGTGCTTCGTGCTCAAATATTAGTATTTTACTGACATCCGATTGGTTACTGGCATTTACAGGCTCTTTCCAGCAACCTGACTGGTTAAAATGCCTCACGTGCTGCGTAGCACTTCCTTGTTAGAAAATATCCCCCGCGAAGAAAACGTAGAGACAAAATTTGTAAATCTCGAAGAATATACCTACAGTATGTGAATAAAAATAGGCGATCTCAGTTAGCCAATTTGAGAAAAGCTGTGAATGTTTTTTTTTTTTTGCCTGATTCGCCGATCGAGGCAGTGGCAGTACAGGTAGAGCAGGAAAAGGAGGGAGCCCGCAGCAGCGCGTGGGACGCAAATTAGTTGAGATGAAGATGACAACTAGCAGCGATCAACCAGACAGCAGCCAGCCAACAGTGGCTTTTATTCCACATGTCTCAAATAAACCAACTTGTACATTATTTGATTTGCCCTAAGTGTCTAAACACTGGACTGACAATCACCATAGTCTTCACCAACCAGTGATTCTGTCATGTCATGATAGAATGTGAAGACTGTGAAGGTGATCGTGATGCATTTAGGAGTGTTTACACTTCCTCCAGGATGCAGGAGTGCTCCAGGGGAGATACGGCATTTGATATAAATGTGAGGATGGTTCTTCTAGCCCACAACTTGAACTTGGTTATGCAGCTCTAAAGGAAATAAGCAAAGTCTTAGGGATTCCTTCCTTGTGTCTCAGCTCATATCAGAGACATGACAGGAGAATGATGTAAATAAAAAGGGAGAGTAGGAAAGTAGCCCATTATTGCCAGGTGACTTGCTGTGTATAAATAATATTTATTTCCTTGCTTCAGCAAATGTATTCACAGTTAACAAAACAAAGTGATAGGAAAACAACTGTACAATGAGACTGTTATATAGGCCTACAGTGTCATAGGGCTGTGATTAGTGAGAAATGATCTTTACATAAAGGAAATACATGATGATATGCTAATATTTACATAGGGTAACATGCTGATATTTAGTCCTGCAGTTATTACTATAATGTCCACAGACATAAGTGCTTTTCCCCCCAATTTAGTTGCAGAGATTCAGAGAGGACTACAGTCAATGGAGAGCGCTGCAATGATAATTAGAAGAGCATACGCAGATATAGACCCAGACATAGCAGAGTTACTGAAGGAGGATGAGGATGCCATCATAGACATTAATGTATCCTTCGATGGCACTTGGCACAAGAGAGGATTCACTTCCAACTACGGGATAGGTGTGTGCATTGGTGCTGGCACCAGCGAGCCACATAAAATGGCGAAGCCCCACCCTCTCACAAAAACCTTGGAGGCTATTAAAAAATGTATGGAGAGGTTGCACAGAAAATGGTATCATAGGATGTCAAATGATAACGTCCTCAAAAGAATGTAGCACGGAGGAACCCAGAATGCAAATGAATGTCTGAACTCTGTAATATGGTCGTGATGCCCCAAAACTAGAGGTCGACCGATTATGATTTTTCAACACCGATACCGATTATTAGAGGACAAAAAAAGCCAATACCGATTAATCAGCCGATTTATTTAAAAAAAAAGTTTATATATATATCATACACACACACACATTTTTGTAATAATGACAATTGCAACAATACTGAATGAACAATGAACACTTTTATTTTAACTTAATATAATACATAAATACACACACACACACAGCTCTGAAGTGACAATGATACTGAAGAGTCTGCTTAGGAGACAAATACTCTCAACTGTTTGAATAAAAATAGAGTTTAAGTTACCTGTGATGAATGTTGAAAACAAAAACTGTCATTTCTATATGCAGGAAATCCTATTTTAATAATGGGCATGGTAAGAATTGACGACCAAAGTGCGAGTCATAATTCCCATGACACCTAGCAAAATCTGAAAAGCGGTTCCTTCATTTATTCCATAGGATATTTTTAGATTCACTTAAAATAAGGTCTGTGTTTCGTGTAGGCTTACACCACCGTGCCAATTTTATAACTGTGTAGATATCCATAGGACAAGGTAACTCTGATCAATATTGGCTAAATATAAGCGAAGATCATTTTTTTGTGCATTTATGAAAATATGTTGACAAACGTTACCTTATCCTAGTGAGATTTACACGGGTATCAAAACGTCGAGGCGGTTTAAGCCTGCACGAAACACAGACCTTATTTCAAGTAGATCAAGACATTCTTTATGGAATGGAATACAATCAGAGAGGAGTTGTGAGAGCTGATTGCTTCAATGGAGTGTGTCAAGGGTAGGAGCAGGTCCCACGACACAGTCAAACAAGTAAAGCGTCACCAGCTACAACTCAAAGAGGGCTTTACATATGGCGCAGGCATAGCTGATTAATATTCTGCACATTTCAACAGCCACACAAAATCATGTGACAAATTGAGCAAAGTGATATGAGAATTTGCCCAAAACTACATATTTGCCCAACAGACCAGTATTCAAAGCATATCCTCTATTGCTTGATACAAATGTATTAAACGTGCTAATGTATTTGTAAAAGGTATATTTGATGTTTATTTGTCAGTTGTTTTTTTAACTCTTTTTTCTCCCCAATTTCGTGGTATCCAATTGGTAGTAGTTACTGTCTTGTCTCATCGCTGCAACTCCCGTAAGGACTCGGGAGAGGCGAAGGTCAAGAGCCATGCGTCCTCCGAAACACAACTCAACCAAGCCGCACTGCTTCTTGACACAATGCACATCCAACCCAGAAGCCAGCCGCACCAATGTGTCAGAGGAAACACTGTACACCTGGTGACCTGGTCAGCGTGCACTGCCACAGAAGTCACTAGTGCACGATGAGGCAAGAATAACCTTCCCCAACCCGGACGACGCTGGGCCAATTGTGTGCCGCCCCGTGGGCCTCCCGGTCGCGACAGAGCCTGGGCTCGAACCCAGAATCTCTGGTGCACCACCCGGGAGGCCCTTATTTGTCAGTTTTGAAGTGATATATGAATAAGAGTTTAATTAATCTGACAAAAATGGTCATATTTATGGAAAGGACATTTTAATTGCATTAGCCTATCTTTATTGGCCATTTTCTCAAAGCGACATGTTCCCGGTGCACCAATTCATTTTTCTCAGTCTTCAAAGGATGTACATTCTCATTATTCCACACACAGTTTCTTAGGTCGTATAGGCAGACTTTTACAGAGGCTTTTTTATCTATCTTGTATCGTTCTGATTTGAAGTGTAATTTTATGTGTAAATATATGCAAAATATGCATCCATCATAATGTATATATATTTTTTTAAATAATTACATGAAATGAAAATATTTGGATAAACTGATCTGTAAAAGTCTGACCATTGAGTGTCTTATCACAATAAAACAAAAACATTCTGCCTTGAAGCAATGTGTTGAAAAACAGATTCTCGTAATATGCAAGTTAGCGCATATTTAAGGACGGTTTGACTAATTTGCATATTTAAAATTTAAAATAAATAAAGCTTGTAATACAATAATATATGGTATTTATGTATACTTTCAACTGGCAAAGTTTCAGTCTAATGAGAGTAAAGAAGAAAAAAATCCATATAAGCCTGTGGTGCCTGGCCTAAACAAAGAAGTCAGTGGTTTGGGATGTCCAGTACCAGAATGGGATCAGATCCAACCCATTGCTCTTTCAACATTCCTACCTTTACTCTTTACTTCTCTGTCCTATCCAATAAACAAAAGACTGACAGGAAATCTGAGAACTCACGTACATGAACTCTCTCCTATTGCATGCTTTTGCTAACTGTTTATACCTGCCTTGTTTGTTTTAAAACAGTCGGTCAGTGACATCTACAGGACAGATGACCAGTGAAATACTATCTGAACCACCAGGGTTGAAGAATGGATAGAGTTTCTCAGTGAAGGTACAGTCAGTGAAAGAGTAGATATGACACCTGTCCTCCACATTGTAGAAGGAGACCTGTCCCTTCTCATAATCCACAAACACCCCCACCTTCTGGGGCTTCTCTCTCAGGGAGAGGGTGACATGGGGGGTAGTAGCAGCTTTGTACTCTCCATTCCACAGCCATACAGTCCAGTATCCATCATCAGGACTCAGTGTGATCCTCCCCTTCTTGTTGATGGACTCTCTGACCACTCCTAACTTCCACCAAGTCTTCCCCTTCACCTGCATCTCATAGTAGATACTCCCTGATGAGAAGCCCTCCTTTCCCAGGACACAGGCAGTATTATCAAACCTCTCTGGGTTGTCAGGGACATTCTGTCGTGTGTCTCCATGTCTCACTTGTTTCTTATCCTCAGAGAGGGTGACCCAGGGAGATGCAGTATCAGGGTCTAGAGTCACATCCACTGTGGAAAGAAACATACACTATGGTAATCACAATGACATCACGACATCAACATCAGTGGTATAATACACTATGGTAAACACAATGACATCATGACATCAACATCAGTGATATAATACACTATGGTAAACACAATGACATCAACATCAGTGGTATAATACACTATGGTAAACACAATGACATCATGACATCAACATCAGTGATATAATAAACTAGGGTAAACACAATGACATCAACATCAGTGGTATAATACACTATGGTAAAAACAATGACATCATGACATCAACGTCAGCGGTATAAAACACTATGGTAAACACAATGACATCATGACATCAACCTTAGTGGTTATAATACACTATTGTAAACACAATGACATCATCATCAGTGGGTATAATACACTATGGTAAACACAATGACATCATTACATCAACATCAGTGGCATAATACACTATGGTAAACACAATGACATTTACATTTACGTCATTTAGCAGACGCTCTTATCCAGAGCGACTTACAAATTGGTGCATTCACCTTAAGATATCCAGTGGAACAACCACTTTACAATAGTGCATCTAAATCTTTTAAGGGGGGGGGGGGGGTCAGAAGGATTACTTTATCCTATCCTAGGTATTCCTTAAAGAGGTGGGGTTTCAGGTGTCTCCGGAAGGTGGTGATTGACTCCGCTGTCCTGGCGTCGTGAGGGAGTTTGTTCCACCATTGGGGTGCCAGAGCAGCGAACAGTTTTGACTGGGCTGAGCGGGAGCTGTACTTCCTCAGAGGTAGGGAGGCGAGCAGGCCAGAGGTGGATGAACGCAGTGCCCTTGTTTGGGTGTAGGGCCTGATCAGAGCCTGAAGGTACGGAGGTGCCGTTCCCCTCACAGCTCCGTAGGCAAGCAACATGGTCTTGTAGCGGATGCGAGCTTCAACTGGAAGCCAGTGGAGAGAGCGGAGGAGCGGGGTGACGTGAGAGAACTTGGGAAGGTTGAACACCAGACGGGCTGCGGCGTTCTGGATGAGTTGTAGGGGTTTAATAGCACAGGCAGGGAGCCCAGCCAACAGCGAGTTGCAGTAATCCAGACGGGAGATGACAAGTGCCTGGATTAGGACCTGCGCCGCTTCCTGTGTGAGGCAGGGTCGTACTCTGCGGATGTTGTAGAGCATGAACCTACAGGAACGGGCCACCGCCTTGATGTTAGTTGAAATGACATAATGACATCATTATCAGTGGTATAATACACTATGGTAAACACAATGACATCATCATCAGTGGTATAATACACTATGGTAAACACAATGACATCATGACATCATCATCAGTGGTATAATACACTATGGTAAACACAATGACATCAACATTTGTAGGTAAAATACACTATGGTAAACACAATGACATCAACATTTGTGGGTAAAATACACTATGGTAAACACAATGACATCAACATTTGTGGGTAAAATACACTATGGTAAACACAATGACATCAACATTTGTGGGTAAAATACACTATGGTAAACACAATGTTATCAAAGTACATACATGATAGTTATAGAAAATAGAAATAACCTGGCTTGTAGGCTGGTGATCACAGTAAATACATGATAGTTATGTCAGGCTAATACTCTGGCTTGTAGACTATTGATGAGTTTGGACCAGATCAACAGGACAGTGAGGACACTATTCCTCCCTAAAATACAGCTAGAGTCACATAGTATAAAACACACCTGCATGTCTTCTGATGGTTTCAAAATCTGAAATATAGAGTTAGAGTCTGTTGGTTATGAAAATGAACAACATACTGATGGATATCACAAACTACTGTAAGTGTTACCTTGTGTTGTTCAATCCGGACCTCAAACTACGCAGACCAATAATAACTTTAACTCTGATCTTGACATATGGTGAGAGATTGATGATAATGTAACTTCAGTAACATGTAAGGCCAAACACACATCCAGACTGATATGTAATACTATAGTTATCTATACTTTTCCTGCAAACAACATTCCAAGAAAAAGTTATTTCAAAATATTAGAAGTTTTTCCTTTACCTGGACTCCTCAAGTTTGTGTTGACTAAATCTGTGGATAAATAATTTAACCAATATTAATCATTAAGATATACAGTTTTTTCATCACTGTACACAAATGTTTAAATATTTTCAATTAATTATTGATGTACTGGAAGCCAGCATATACTGAATCTATAGTTTAGAACCCTGTAATAAGAATATCTTCCATCATCTATCATACTATAACTGCAAACAACATTCCCAGAAAAAGTTATTTCATGATATTAGAAATCTGTGTTTCCCTTTACCTGGACTCCAGTTTGTGTTCACGAAATCTGTGGATACATTATTTTTAACCAATATGAATTATTAAAATATACCAGTTTTTCATAATTGTGCACATACATTTAAAATGTTTTCTATGTATAATTGATGTACTAGAAGCCATCATATACAGTAGGTAACAAAGCCTTAATACTTACCCAGCTGAGAAGTCAGTATTTCTACAGATAAACACATACATATAGTCAATTAGACACATCAATGGTGTCCAAGGGGGAGTCTCTAAAGTCTAGTGGGCCTTTACACCCTCAACACATCCTGTTCAAGAACATCAAGACTGGCTGACGGCCGTGGTATAGAGAGACACACCAAGAGCATGGGCTCTTGAGTTCACCTCCAAAAATATAGAATGTAGATAAGCTTGCATTTTTTTGCAAGGACTTATACAGGATACTAACCTCAACATAAAACCTTCAATCCAAATCACAATTCCATACCTAAAACCTTGATTTTGGACAGAATTGCCTGAATGGACTATTACTATCCAGGACTATCAAGAAAAAAAAGTATAACAAACCAAAAGCTGCAGAAGAAACACAGAACCTGGAAATACCATCCGCAACAACACTGAGTGAGTAAAGTTCAGTCAAGAAAGTTTAATAAATAATAACTCCCGTTGCCTGCTGCACTGCTGCTTGGATTCCACCTGCCCTGGCCTGTCTCCCCCTGTCTGGTACAGGTACACCCACCACACTCCCTCCTCTCTGTTCACCATCTGCCCTGGCCTGTCTCCCCCTGTCTGGTACAGGTACACCCACCACACTCCCTCCTCTCTGTTCACCATCTGCCCTGGCCTGTCTCCCCCTGTCTGGTACAGGTACACCCACCACACTCCCTCCTCTCTGTTCACCATCTGCCCTGGCCTGTCTCCCCCTGTCTGGTACAGGTACACCCACCACACTCCCTCCTCTCTGTTCACCATCTGCCCTGGCCTGTCTCCCCCTGTCTGGTACAGGTACACCCACCACACTCCCCCCTCTCTGTTCACCATCTGCCCTGGCCTGTCTCCCCCTGTCTGGTACAGGTACACCCACCACACTCCCCCCTCTCTCCCGAGCTTTCACTCGCCTCCTCCACACAGGCACTGTTGGGGCGAGTGTCTCTGAACATAGAATGGCTAGCCCCAAGTCGTTATATATTTTATTTCTTGTGCATTATGCTATTTTGCTATTTGCCTCATGACACCTGCATGCTTTGTTGAGTATGAACTTTCTTGTTTACCCAACCGTGGGACAGACTGTTTGTTCCCACACTCGGGACAGTGACTCTCTATTGGTTACATGGACTCTTGGCCTCCTATTCTATTCTAACTACCTCTCATCGGCTTTGTATTCATGTTACCTGATGAAATTGCTGTACAATATGATCTTGTTGCCATCTGATGCACATTCAAATGTCATAAATCAGCACTGCAGAGCTCTCCCTGTCCTGTGCTGTGTCTTGATTGTATTACTGTTGATGATGTCTGGAAATGTGCATGTACATTCTGGCCCATCTACTGTTGATGATATCTGGAAATGTGCATGTACACCCTGGCCCATCTACTGTTGATGATATCTGGAAATGTGCATGTACACCCTGACCCATCTACTGTTGATGATATCTGGAAATGTGCATGTACACCCTGACCCATCTACTGTTGATGATATCTGGAAATGTGCATGTACACCCTGACCCATCTACTGTTGATGATATCTGGAAATGTGCATGTACACCCTGACCCATCTACTGTTGATGATATCTGGAAATGTGCATGTACACCCTGGCCCATCTACTGTTGATGATATCTGGAAATGTGCATGTACACCCTGACCCATCTACTGTTGATGATATCTGGAAATGTGCATGTACACCCTGACCCATCTACTGTTGATGATATCTGGAAATGTGCATGTACACCCTGGCCC